>NW_028135361.1:0-165082 GCF_964662115.1 Mustela nivalis
GTGATGCCAGTGGGGGCCGGGAGGGGGGTTCCCGCAGGGAGGGGGATGGAGGAGGGGAGGCCCCGCTGCCCCGCGGCCCCGCGGCTCAGGCACCGCCGCGTCCGCTCCTGATTGCAGGCGCCTGTGAGCCGGGTGCGGTGCCTGGACGAAAGATGCATCATGGAATGAACCGGAGCCCGGGAGACGGATTTCTGGAGAAGCAGCAGCAGCAGCAGCCGCTGCCCCCTCGCAGGCTGCTGGCCGTGGTCCTGTAGATCCAGCTGGCTCTGTGCTTCGGCCCCGCACAGCTTACGGGCGGTGAGTGACCTCAGGGTCCACGGCGCGGGGGTGGGCGCCAACAGGAGACCACCCTCCGCCGGGACCCCCGGCGTTTCTCCGATGCCTGCGCGCGGCGCGCCCAGGGTGCATGCACAGCCCCATGGTGCCTGGAGCTGCCCAGCGGCCCGCAGCCAGGCTCCTCCGAATGGGGCAAAATGAGCGGGCCCATTACCCTCACTTGGGCCGCGGGCGAGCCAGAGAGAGGGAGAGGGCACTTCTGAGCTGAGCGCGTGTTTGTGGGCCTGTGCATGGTGTCGGAACCCTCAGTGGACAGGGACCAGGTGTCAGCTGTCAGATAGAAGCCGGGTCAGGTTGCCCCACCCCCCACCCATCCTCCTTGTGAGTGTGAAATGTCTGAGGAACAGGCTAGTCTGGCAGAGGGACGGGTCTGTCGGGAAGTTCACTTTCTCTTACCTCTGGAGGTGCTGAGTTCCTGCACTGCTGTGCGGGTGTATGGGGGCCTGGCTGGGGCACAGAGGGTCCCGTCAGGGGTGCTTCTGGGGGATGGCCTTGTATCTCCATGTCTGATTTCCAGGGGAATGCAGTCGAGTGCATCCGTGGGAAGTGGGAGCTGGCTGAAAGAAAATGCAGAGCCTTGGTCCCCATCCGTGGCTGACCCTCTGTGTTTTGGGATCTGGGGGAGGGAGCTCTGTCTGCCTTGGTGGAGGAGAGGGAGGGAGGGAGTCCTGGCTGCATTTGGGAGCTGATTGCTGTCCCTTCCGGATTTCTGAGAGAGCTTGCTCATGTGCCCCTGTGAAAGGGCAGACTCCTATGTTTCCCAGCTGAACTACTGTTCATATATAAATAAGTGATAATTGGTGGAAAAGCAGGTATTGATTGCTATGGATAAACCATTTCCCATATAAAATATTGCTGTTCAGAGAGTGAAGGGGAACAAGGAGAGACATGAGTGGAAAACTAGTAAAGGGGGGTGGGGAGGGACCGCAGAGGAATCCAGGTCTCAGGCATTGTGCGGAAAGATCTGGACATCTGGAGCATGGGGGAGCTTTTGGGGCGTGCACGTCTCAGGATTCGTGAGCGGATACTTGCTTCATCCTAGGGACCCATTTTGGCTTTCTTTGGTTTTCTAACAGGGGGTGACTTTTGGGTGCTCTTAGTTCTATAGAAATGTGTCTGAGGTAGGTGTCCTTTTCACAGAGGACATGGTCAAATGGGAGGTCAGGGCAGCCACTGTGCCGTCTGAGGGGATCTGGTTGGCCCCTCTGTGCTGCTCCAGAGTTAGCTCTGCTTCTGGGGTGTGTGGGAGCATGGGCAGGAGGGCACAAATGGGGCTGGGCCTCCTCCTTCCTTCATCGCTTCCTCCCGGTTCTAGCTTCGACCCCTCCAACCAGGTACATGCCATCCTTCCATCTCCTCCATCCATTTCTTCCGCATAGGTGACGGATCGTTGGCCTTAGGCTTCCCTTCTTGACCACTTTCCTCAGGCTGGAACCTGGACATGCCAGGCATCCGGCTACAGCTATATGCACGAAGACGTTATCTTAGGGGGAGGGCAGAGCAACGATGCAGAAGGTATCGGGGCACTTGAGTGACTGTGGAGCAGAGATGCTGAGAGAGAAGAGTAACCAGTCCAAGTGACTGTGTACTGGATCGCTTCATTACACTGACTTAGCCTGGACTTCACCTCCATCCATCCTCCACCCATTCCCCAATTTATGATTTATATTTATTATATATCTATCATATTACATATTTATTATTCTGCCCAGCACTTAACAGCTCCAGACAGACCCAGTGCTTTCCTTTGTTGGCTTCTTGTGTCTTCCTTCACCGGAACGTAAGTTCTCAAAGGGCACAGAAGTTTTGTGTTCTGTGATCACTTTCTCATCCTGTTCACAGCTGGTGCTCAACTAACACATCCTGAGGGAAATACTGCTGGCCACTGAAAGTGAAATCATAATTTTTCCCCCCAAAAGAGATTCACTACGTTTTGAAAAATGTCTCATAGTGGGCAGGGAGAGGCTGGGGGATGGAAGGGAAAAGTGAGGGAAAATAGCACAGGGACCGCAGAGTTGAAGTCGGGCCACTGCACTGTGGTCAGTCAGTGACATGGGCACAAAGCCACTCCCCTCATGCTGGGGAGACAGGCCTCAGGAGAAACCAAACGTGCTGACACCTTGATCTTGAGTGGCTGGCCTCCAAAACTGAGAAGATAGACCTGTCTTGGTCATGACCCCGCAAGGGCTACGTGGTTAGGGCTGTTTTAGCAGACCAACACAAAAGGTCCTATAGAAAACTCACAGCTGGGGTGTTGCGGTGGCCACCCTCATGTTTGTTTTTCTTATGTTGCATGAACGGAAGCAAATTATTCAGAATAACTTCTCTGTTGCATCATGTGTGGGTCAGAAACTATATTTGCTGGAGAGGCTTTTCTAAGAGAGGTGTTGGCGAATGTACCAGGCTCCCTCAGGAAGTATTCCATGAGGCGGAATGACCGCTTATTAGAAATGTCAGGGGACTCCAGCCTAGATCCCGTGTTTGGACAGAAAAACGTGTGTGTTCCTTTTGATCCTGATGGTGTCTGTACAAATGGGTTGCGCATTGGTTGAAGAACAGAGTTCAGTAGAATATACATACATGTAGACCTCTTACTACGGTAAAAACGTGCATGGTCAACTATTTCTCAGCTTTGCTGATTTGATGGCTTACTGAGGGGGAAAAAATGGGAGTAAATATTCAAAGGTGGAATGGTGCCCAACTCAGATTCCAGAACCCCCAAAGTGAGACCGTATTAGCAGGAATTAACTTGTGCCAAAGTGTCAAACCTACGGTGTGCAAAGCGGCCATCTCAATTTGATAAAGCCTAAACAAAGAAATAAATCCAAACCCGATAGAATCGGGATGATTTGCTGTTGGTATCAGGAAAATGGTTTTCAGGGCGCAAACTGCAGCGGCAAAACGGGGAGCCCCGGAAGTGAATTGCCGCCTGCCTGCACCACCTCCTTAGTTCACCCTTCAACTAGAGGGAGACCAGCCTCGGGCGGAACGGTGGGCGGAGGAGAAAGGGGTCGGGGGAGTGGGCCACCCCTATGCGGGTGCCGGGTTGTGCTCCAAGAACCACGTGGAGGCTCAGGCTACCCCCTGAGGACTGGGAGCCAACACCCGAACCCCTCGGGTTGAGGCCCCACCCCTCCAGAGGCCTCCCTTTCCCGGGTACCCAGGCTTCTTCAGCTGCAAGGATCGCACCCCCACCCCGCACAGGCCCCCCGCGGGACACCCGCGCAAGCGGCGCAGACGCTGGGAGAGGCCAGGGCAGTTCCAAGGCACAGGCCTCGGATCGGAGTACCCGCGGATCCTGAAGGGCAAATGCTGGGATGCCCTGGGATGGGGAGGGTCTCAGCCGCTTCGGTCGCCACTCGGGCCCCAAAGGGACGCGCGGAACCTTCGCGGGGACCGAGGGCTGACATGTCGCGGGCCCGCCGCGTGGGTTGGAGGCCGCCTGGCCGCGGGGCAGGCAGGTGCAGGCGCGCGGGATTCTGATTGGTCCCGGTGCCGCGGGAGCCGGAGGCGGGGCGCGGGCGGGGGTCTGGCGCTGCCGAGGCTTCCCTCTGGCTAGCGCAGTGGCGGCGCAGAGGTCGCGCACAGATGCGGGTCAGAGCTGCGCAGGGAGGCGGCAGAGGCGGGAAGGAAGCTGCCAGAGAAGCCCCGTAGGTAAGCGCGGGAGCCCGCGGGCCAGGGAGGGTCCGCCGCGCCGGGAACCCCCGCGACCTCGGGGCACGACCGAGAGCCCGGAGGTGGGGTAGGTCGCGCGGGGACCCGCTGCCACACCGCGAGGTGCCCGAGAGTGAAAACGCATAGGCCCCGGCAAAAGTGCGGGTCCAGCAGGAGACGCGGGGATGCTTCGGACTTAGTGGCCAAGGTTCCGGCGCAATCCCGGCCAGGCCGCCCCTCCCCCGCCGTCCACCGCGCGGCGCCTCGGGGCGCTGCCGCGGGTTGCGCGCGGCGGGTAGGGGGGTGGGTGGTGATGCCAGTGGGGGCCGGGAGGGGGGTTCCCGCAGGGAGGGGGATGGAGGAGGGGAGGCCCCGCTGCCCCGCGGCCCCGCGGCTCAGGCACCGCCGCGTCCGCTCCTGATTGCAGGCGCCTGTGAGCCGGGTGCGGTGCCTGGACGAAAGATGCATCATGGAATGAACCGGAGCCCGGGAGACGGATTTCTGGAGAAGCAGCAGCAGCAGCAGCCGCTGCCCCCTCGCAGGCTGCTGGCCGTGGTCCTGTAGATCCAGCTGGCTCTGTGCTTCGGCCCCGCACAGCTTACGGGCGGTGAGTGACCTCAGGGTCCACGGCGCGGGGGTGGGCGCCAACAGGAGACCACCCTCCGCCGGGACCCCCGGCGTTTCTCCGATGCCTGCGCGCGGCGCGCCCAGGGTGCATGCACAGCCCCATGGTGCCTGGAGCTGCCCAGCGGCCCGCAGCCAGGCTCCTCCGAATGGGGCAAAATGAGCGGGCCCATTACCCTCACTTGGGCCGCGGGCGAGCCAGAGAGAGGGAGAGGGCACTTCTGAGCTGAGCGCGTGTTTGTGGGCCTGTGCATGGTGTCGGAACCCTCAGTGGACAGGGACCAGGTGTCAGCTGTCAGATAGAAGCCGGGTCAGGTTGCCCCACCCCCCACCCATCCTCCTTGTGAGTGTGAAATGTCTGAGGAACAGGCTAGTCTGGCAGAGGGACGGGTCTGTCGGGAAGTTCACTTTCTCTTACCTCTGGAGGTGCTGAGTTCCTGCACTGCTGTGCGGGTGTATGGGGGCCGGGCTGGGGCACAGAGGGTCCCGTCAGGGGTGCTTCTGGGGGATGGCCTTGTATCTCCATGTCTGATTTCCAGGGGAATGCAGTCGAGTGCATCCGTGGGAAGTGGGAGCTGGCTGAAAGAAAATGCAGAGCCTTGGTCCCCATCCGTGGCTGACCCTCTGTGTTTTGGGATCTGGGGGAGGGAGCTCTGTCTGCCTTGGTGGAGGAGAGGGAGGGAGGGAGTCCTGGCTGCATTTGGGAGCTGATTGCTGTCCCTTCCGGATTTCTGAGAGAGCT
This sequence comes from Mustela nivalis, assembly GCF_964662115.1. Classification (NCBI taxonomy): domain Eukaryota; kingdom Metazoa; phylum Chordata; class Mammalia; order Carnivora; family Mustelidae; genus Mustela; species Mustela nivalis. The sequence goes on from NW_028135361.1 coordinate 5,357, forward strand.
TGCTCATGTGCCCCTGTGAAAGGGCAGACTCCTATGTTTCCCAGCTGAACTACTGTTCATATATAAATAAGTGATAATTGGTGGAAAAGCAGGTATTGATTGCTATGGATAAACCATTTCCCATTTAAAATATTGCTGTTCAGAGAGTGAAGGGGAACAAGGAGAGACATGAGTGGAAAACTAGTAAAGGGGGGTGGGGAGGGACCGCAGAGGAATCCAGGTCTCAGGCATTGTGCGGAAAGATCTGGACATCTGGAGCATGGGGGAGCTTTTGGGGCGTGCACGTCTCAGGATTAGTGAGCGGATACTTGCTTCATCCTAGGGACCCATTTTGGCTTTCTTTGGTTTTCTAACAGGGGGTGACTTTTGGGTGCTCTTAGTTCTATAGAAATGTGTCTGAGGTAGGTGTCCTTTTCACAGAGGACATGGTCAAATGGGAGGTCAGGGCAGCCACTGTGCCGTCTGAGGGGATCTGGTTGGCCCCTGTGTGCTGCTCCAGAGTTAGCTCTGCTTCTGGGGTGTGTGGGAGCATGGGCAGGAGGGCACAAATGGGGCTGGGCCTCCTCCTTCCTTCATCGCTTCCTCCCGGTTCTAGCTTCGACCCCTCCAACCAGGTACATGCCATCCTTCCATCTCCTCCATCCATTTCTTCCGCATAGGTGACGGATCGTTGGCCTTAGGCTTCCCTTCTTGACCACTTTCCTCAGGCTGGAACCTGGACATGCCAGGCATCCGGCTACAGCTATATGCACGAAGACGTTATCTTAGGGGGAGGGCAGAGCAACGATGCAGAAGGTATCGGGGCACTTGAGTGACTGTGGAGCAGAGATGCTGAGAGAGAAGAGTAACCAGTCCAAGTGACTGTGTACTGGATCGCTTCATTACACTGACTTAGCCTGGACTTCACCTCCATCCATCCTCCACCCATTCCCCAATTTATGATTTATATTTATTATATATCTATCATATTACATATTTATTATTCTGCCCAGCACTTAACAGCTCCAGACAGACCCAGTGCTTTCCTTTGTTGGCTTCTTGTGTCTTCCTTCACCGGAACGTAAGTTCTCAAAGGGCACAGAAGTTTTGTGTTCTGTGATCACTTTCTCATCCTGTTCACAGCTGGTGCTCAACTAACACATCCTGAGGGAAATACTGCTGGCCACTGAAAGTGAAATCATAATTTTTCCCCCCAAAAGAGATTCACTACGTTTTGAAAAATGTCTCATAGTGGGCAGGGAGAGGCTGGGGGATGGAAGGGAAAAGTGAGGGAAAATAGCACAGGGACCGCAGAGTTGAAGTCGGGCCACTGCACTGTGGTCAGTCAGTGACATGGGCACAAAGCCACTCCCCTCATGCTGGGGAGACAGGCCTCAGGAGAAACCAAACGTGCTGACACCTTGATCTTGAGTGGCTGGCCTCCAAAACTGAGAAGATAGACCTGTCTTGGTCATGACCCCGCAAGGGCTACGTGGTTAGGGCTGCTTTAGCAGACCAACACAAAAGGTCCTATAGAAAACTCACAGCTGGGGTGTTGCGGTGGCCACCCTCATGTTTGTTTTTCTTATGTTGCATGAACGGAAGCAAATTATTCAGAATAACTTCTCTGTTGCATCATGTGTGGGTCAGAAACTATATTTGCTGGAGAGGCTTTTCTAAGAGAGGTGTTGGCGAATGTACCAGGCTCCCTCAGGAAGTATTCCATGAGGCGGAATGACCGCTTATTAGAAATGTCAGGGGACTCCAGCCTAGATCCCGTGTTTGGACAGAAAAACGTGTGTGTTCCTTTTGATCCTGATGGTGTCTGTACAAATGGGTTGCGCATTGGTTGAAGAACAGAGTTCAGTAGAATATACATACATGTAGACCTCTTACTACGGTAAAAACGTGCATGGTCAACTATTTCTCAGCTTTGCTGATTTGATGGCTTACTGAGGGGGAAAAAAATGGGAGTAAATATTCAAAGGTGGAATGGTGCCCAACTCAGATTCCAGAACCCCCAAAGTGAGACCGTATTAGCAGGAATTAACTTGTGCCAAAGTGTCAAACCTACGGTGTGCAAAGCGGCCATCTCAATTTGATAAAGCCTAAACAAAGAAATAAATCCAAACCCGATAGAATCGGGATGATTTGCTGTTGGTATCAGGAAAATGGTTTTCAGGGCGCAAACTGCAGCGGCAAAACGGGGAGCCCCGGAAGTGAATTGCCGCCTGCCTGCACCACCTCCTTAGTTCACCCTTCAACTAGAGGGAGACCAGCCTCGGGCGGAACGGTGGGCGGAGGAGAAAGGGGTCGGGGGAGTGGGCCACCCCTATGCGGGTGCCGGGTTGTGCTCCAAGAACCACGTGGAGGCTCAGGCTACCCCCTGAGGACTGGGAGCCAACACCCGAACCCCTCGGGTTGAGGCCCCACCCCTCCAGAGGCCTCCCTTTCCCGGGTACCCAGGCTTCTTCAGCTGCAAGGATCGCACCCCCACCCCGCACAGGCCCCCCGCGGGACACCCGCGCAAGCGGCGCAGACGCTGGGAGAGGCCAGGGCAGTTCCAAGGCACAGGCCTCGGATCGGAGTACCCGCGGATCCTGAAGGGCAAACGCTGGGATGCCCTGGGATGGGGAGGGTCTCAGCCGCTTCGGTCGCCACTCGGGCCCCAAAGGGACGCGCGGAACCTTCGCGGGGACCGAGGGCTGACATGTCGCGGGCCCGCCGCGTGGGTTGGAGGCCGCCTGGCCGCGGGGCAGGCAGGTGCAGGCGCGCGGGATTCTGATTGGTCCCGGTGCCGCGGGAGCCGGAGGCGGGGCGCGGGCGGGGGTCTGGCGCTGCCGAGGCTTCCCTCTGGCTAGCGCAGTGGCGGCGCAGAGGTCGCGCACAGATGCGGGTCAGAGCTGCGCAGGGAGGCGGCAGAGGCGGGAAGGAAGCTGCCAGAGAAGCCCCGTAGGTAAGCGCGGGAGCCCGCGGGCCAGGGAGGGTCCGCCGCGCCGGGAACCCCCGCGACCTCGGGGCACGACCGAGAGCCCGGAGGTGGGGTAGGTCGCGCGGGGACCCGCTGCCACACCGCGAGGTGCCCGAGAGTGAAAACGCATAGGCCCCGGCAAAAGTGCGGGTCCAGCAGGAGACGCGGGGATGCTTCGGACTTAGTGGCCAAGGTTCCGGCGCAATCCCGGCCAGGCCGCCCCTCCCCCGCCGTCCACCGCGCGGCGCCTCGGGGCGCTGCCGCGGGTTGCGCGCGGCGGGTAGGGGGGTGGGTGGTGATGCCAGTAGGGGCCGGGAGGGGGGTTCCCGCAGGGAGGGGGATGGAGGAGGGGAGGCCCCGCTGCCCCGCGTCCCCGCGGCTCAGGCACCGCCGCGTCCGCTCCTGATTGCAGGCGCCTGTGAGCCGGGTGCGGTGCCTGGACGAAAGATGCATCATGGAATGAACCGGAGCCCGGGAGACGGATTTCTGGAGAAGCAGCAGCAGCAGCAGCCGCTGCCCCCTCGCAGGCTGCTGGCCGTGGTCCTGTAGATCCAGCTGGCTCTGTGCTTCGGCCCCGCACAGCTTACGGGCGGTGAGTGACCTCAGGGTCCACGGCGCGGGGGTGGGCGCCAACAGGAGACCACCCTCCGCCGGGACCCCCGGCGTTTCTCCGATGCCTGCGCGCGGCGCGCCCAGGGTGCATGCACAGCCCCATGGTGCCTGGAGCTGCCCAGCGGCCCGCAGCCAGGCTCCTCCGAATGGGGCAAAATGAGCGGGCCCATTACCCTCACTTGGGCCGCGGGCGAGCCAGAGAGAGGGAGAGGGCACTTCTGAGCTGAGCGCGTGTTTGTGGGCCTGTGCATGGTGTCGGAACCCTCAGTGGACAGGGACCAGGTGTCAGCTGTCAGATAGAAGCCGGGTCAGGTTGCCCCACCCCCCACCCATCCTCCTTGTGAGTGTGAAATGTCTGAGGAACAGGCTAGTCTGGCAGAGGGACGGGTCTGTCGGGAAGTTCACTTTCTCTTACCTCTGGAGGTGCTGAGTTCCTGCACTGCTGTGCGGGTGTATGGGGGCCTGGCTGGGGCACAGAGGGTCCCGTCAGGGGTGCTTCTGGGGGATGGCCTTGTATCTCCATGTCTGATTTCCAGGGGAATGCAGTCGAGTGCTTCCGTGGGAAGTGGGAGCTGGCTGAAAGAAAATGCAGAGCCTTGGTCCCCATCCGTGGCTGACCCTCTGTGTTTTGGGATCTGGGGGAGGGAGCTCTGTCTGCCTTGGTGGAGGAGAGGGAGGGAGGGAGTCCTGGCTGCATTTGGGAGCTGATTGCTGTCCCTTCCGGATTTCTGAGAGAGCTTGCTCATGTGCCCCTGTGAAAGGGCAGACTCCTATGTTTCCCAGCTGAACTACTGTTCATATATAAATAAGTGATAATTGGTGGAAAAGCAGGTATTGATTGCTATGGATAAACCATTTCCCATATAAAATATTGCTGTTCAGAGAGTGAAGGGGAACAAGGAGAGACATGAGTGGAAAACTAGTAAAGGGGGGTGGGGAGGGACCGCAGAGGAATCCAGGTCTCAGGCATTGTGCGGAAAGATCTGGACATCTGGAGCATGGGGGAGCTTTTGGGGCGTGCACGTCTCAGGATTAGTGAGCGGATACTTGCTTCATCCTAGGGACCCATTTTGGCTTTCTTTGGTTTTCTAACAGGGGGTGACTTTTGGGTGCTCTTAGTTCTATAGAAATGTGTCTGAGGTAGGTGTCCTTTTCACAGAGGACATGGTCAAATGGGAGGTCAGGGCAGCCACTGTGCCGTCTGAGGGGATCTGGTTGGCCCCTCTGTACTGCTCCAGAGTTAGCTCTGCTTCTGGGGTGTGTGGGAGCATGGGCAGGAGGGCACAAATGGGGCTGGGCCTCCTCCTTCCTTCATCGCTTCCTCCCGGTTCTAGCTTCGACCCCTCCAACCAGGTCCATGCCATCTTTCCATCTCCTCCATCCATTTCTTCCGCATAGGTGATGGATCGTTGGCCTTAGGCTTCCCTTCTTGACCACTTTCCTCAGGCTGGAACCTGGACATGCCAGGGATCCGGCTACAGCTATATGCACGAAGACGTTATCTTAGGGGGAGGGCAGAGCAACGATGCAGAAGGTATCGGGGCACCTGAGTGACTGTGGAGCAGAGATGCTGAGAGAGAAGAGTAACCAGTCCAAGTGACTGTGTACTGGATCGCTTCATTACACTGACTTAGCCTGGACTTCACCTCCATCCATCCTCCACCCATTCCCCAATTTATGATTTATATTTATTATATATCTATCATATTACATATTTATTATTCTGCCCAGCACTTAACAGCTCCAGACAGACCCAGTGCTTTCCTTTGTTGGCTTCTTGTGTCTTCCTTCACCGGAACGTAAGTTCTCAAAGGGCACAGAAGTTTTGTGTTCTGTGATCACTTTCTCATCCTGTTCACAGCTGGTGCTCAACTAACACATCCTGAGGGAAATACTGCTGGCCACTGAAAGTGAAATCATAATTTTTCCCCCCAAAAGAGATTCACTACGTTTTGAAAAATGTCTCAAAGTGGGCAGGGAGAGGCTGGGGGATGGAAGGGAAAAGTGAGGGAAAATAGCACAGGGACCGCAGAGTTGAAGTCGGGCCACTGCACTGTGGTCAGTCAGTGACATGGGCACAAAGCCACTCCCCTCATGCTGGGGAGACAGGCCTCAGGAGAAACCAAACGTGCTGACACCTTGATCTTGAGTGGCTGGCCTCCAAAACTGAGAAGAATGACCTGTCTTGGTCATGACCCCGCAAGGGCTACGTGGTTAGGGCTGTTTTAGCAGACCAACACAAAAGGTCCTATAGAAAACTCACAGCTGGGGTGTTGCGGTGGCCACCCTCATGTTGGCTTTTCTTATGTTGCATGAACGGAAGCAAATTATTCAGAATAACTTCTCTGTTGCATCATGTGTGGGTCAGAAACTATATTTGCTGGAGAGGCTTTTCTAAGAGAGGTGTTGGCGAATGTACCATGCTCCCTCAGGAAGTATTCCATGAGGCGGAATGACCGCTTATTAGAAATGTCAGGGGACTCCTGCCTAGATCCCGTGTTTGGACAGAAAAACGTGTGTGTTCCTTTTGATCCTGATGGTGTCTGTACAAATGGGTTGCGCATTGGTTGAAGAACAGAGTTCAGTAGAATATACATACATGTAGACCTCTTACTACGGTAAAAACGTGCATGGTCAACTATTTCTCAGCTTTGCTGATTGGATGGCTTACTGAGGGGGAAAAAATGGGAGTAAATATTCAAACGGCAGAGGTCAGTTATAGGACCTCCGAAAGGTGGAATGGTGCCCAACTCAGATTCCAAAACCCCCAAAGTGAGACCGTATTAGCAGGAATTAACTTGTGCCAAAGTGTCAAACCTACGGTGTGCAAAGCGGCCATCTCAATTTGATAAAGTCTAAACAAAGAAATAAATCCAAACCCGATAGAATCGGGATGATTTGCTGTTGGTATCAGGAAAATGGTTTTCAGGGCGCAAACTGCAGCGGCAAAACGGGGAGCCCCGGAAGTGAATTGCCGCCTGCCTGCACCACCTCCTTAGTTCACCCTTCAACTAGAGGGAGACCAGCGTCGGGCGGAACGGTGGGCGGAGGAGAAAGGGGTCGGGGTGTGGGCCACCCCTATGCGGGTGCCGGGTTGTGCTCCAAGAACCACGTGGAGGCTCAGGCTACCCCCTGAGGACTGGGAGCCAACACCCGAACCCCTCGGGTTGAGGCCCCACCCCTCCAGAGGCCTCCCTTTCCCGGGTACCCAGGCTTCTTCAGCTGCAAGGATCGCACCCCCACCCCGCACAGGCCCCCCGCGGGACACCCGCGCAAGCGGCGCAGACGCTGGGAGAGGCCAGGGCAGTTCCAAGGCACAGGCCTCGGATCGGAGTACCCGCGGATCCTGAAGGGCAAACGCTGGGATGCTCTGGGATGGGGAGGGTCTCAGCCGCTTCGGTCGCCACTCGGGCCCCAAAGGGACGCGCGGAACCTTCGCGGGGACCGAGGGCTGACATGTCGCGGGCCCGCCGCGTGGGTTGGAGGCCGCCTGGCCGTGGGGCAGGCAGGTGCAGGCGCGCGGGATTCTGATTGGTCCCGGTGCCGCGGGAGCCGGAGGCGGGGCGCGGGCGGGGGTCTGGCGCTGCCGATGCTTCCCTCTGGCTAGCGCAGTGGCGGCGCAGAGGTCACGCACAGATGCGGGTCAGAGCTGCGCAGGGAGGCGGCAGAGGCGGGAAGGAAGCTGCCAGAGAAGCCCCGTAGGTAAGCGCGGGAGCCCGCGGGCCAGGGGGGGGTCCGTCGCGCCAGGAACCCCCGAGACCTCGGGGCACGACCGAGAGCCCGGAGGTGGGGTAGGTCGCGCGGGGACCCGCTGCCACGCCGCGAGGTGTCCGAGAGTGAAAACGCATAGGCCCCGGCAAAAGTGCGGGTCCAGCAGGAGACGCGGGGATGCTTCGGACTTAGTGGCCAAGGTTCCGGCGCAATCCCGGCCAGGCCGCCCCTCCCCCGCCGTCCACCGCGCGGCGCCTCGGGGCGCTGCCGCGGGTTGCGCGCGGCGGGTAGGGGGGTGGGTGGTGATGCCAGTAGGGGCCGGGAGGGGGGTTCCCGCAGGGAGGGGGATGGAGGAGGGGAGGCCCCGCTGCCCCGCGGCCCCGCGGCTCAGGCACCGCCGCGTCCGCTCCTGATTGCAGGCGCCTGTGAGCCGGGTGCGGTGCCTGGACGAAAGATGTATTATGGAATGAACCGGAGCCCGGGAGACGTATTTCTGGAGAAGCAGCTGCAGCAGCAGCCGCTGCCCCCTCGCAGGCTGCTGGCCGTGGTCCTGTAGATCCAGCTGGCTCTGTGCTTCGGCCCCGCACAGCTTACGGGCGGTGAGTGACCTCAGGGTCCACGGCGCGGGGGTGGGCGCCAACAGGAGACCACCCTCCGCCGGGACCCCCGGCGTTTCTCCGATGCCTGCGCGCGGCGCGCCCAGGGTGCATGCACAGCCCCATGGTGCCTGGAGCTGCCCAGCGGCCCGCAGCCAGGCTCCTCCGAATGGGGCAAAATGAGCGGGCCCATTACCCTCACTTGGGCCGCGGGCGAGCCAGAGAGAGGGAGAGGGCACTTCTGAGCTGAGCGCGTGTTTGTGGGCCTGTGCATGGTGTCGGAACCCTCAGTGGACAGGGACCAGGTGTCAGCTGTCAGATAGAAGCCGGGTCAGGTTGCCCCACCCCCCACCCATCCTCCTTGTGAGTGTGAAATGTCTGAGGAACAGGCTAGTCTGGCAGAGGGACGGGTCTGTCGGGAAGTTCACTTTCTCTTACCTCTGGAGGTGCTGAGTTCCTGCACTGCTGTGCGGGTGTATGGGGGCCGGGCTGGGACACAGAGGGTCCCGTCAGGGGTGCTTCTGGGGGATGGCCTTGTATCTCCATGTCTGATTTCCAGGGGAATGCAGTCGAGTGCATCCGTGGGAAGTGGGAGCTGGCTGAAAGAAAATGCAGAGCCTTGGTCCCCATCCGTGGCTGACCCACTGTGTTTTGGGATCTGGGGGAGGGAGCTCTGTCTGCCTTGGTGGAGGAGAGGGAGGGAGGGAGTCCTGGCTGCATTTGGGAGCTGATTGCTGTCCCTTCCGGATTTCTGAGAGAGCTTGCTCATGTGCCCCTGTGAAAGGGCAGACTCCTATGTTTCCCAGCTGAACTACTGTTCATATATAAATAAGTGATAATTGGTGGAAAAGCAGGTATTGATTGCTATGGATAAACCATTTCCCATATAAAATATTGCTGTTCAGAGAGTGAAGGGGAACAAGGAGAGACATGAGTGGAAAACTAGTAAAGGGGGGTGGGGAGGGACCGCAGAGGAATCCAGGTCTCAGGCATTGTGCGGAAAGATCTGGACATCTGGAGCATGGGGGAGCTTTTGGGGCGTGCACGTCTCAGGATTAGTGAGCGGATACTTGCTTCATCCTAGGGACCCATTTTGGCTTTCTTTGGTTTTCTAACAGGGGGTGACTTTTGGGTGCTCTTAGTTCTATAGAAATGTGTCTGAGGTAGGTGTCCTTTTCACAGAGGACATGGTCAAATGGGAGGTCAGGGCAGCCACTGTGCCGTCTGAGGGGATCTGGTTGGCCCCTCTGTGCTGCTCCAGAGTTAGCTCTGCTTCTGGGGTGTGTGGGAGCATGGGCAGGAGGGCACAAATGGGGCTGGGCCTCCTCCTTCCTTCATCGCTTCCTCCCGGTTCTAGCTTCGACCCCTAAACCAGGTCCATGCCATCCTTCCATCTCCTCCATCCATTTCTTCCGCATAGGTGACGGATCGTTGGCCTTAGGCTTCCCTTCTTGACCACTTTCCTCAGGCTGGAACCTGGACATGCCAGGCATCCGGCTACAGCTATATGCACGAAGACGTTATCTTAGGGGGAGGGCAGAGCAACGATGCAGAAGGTATCGGGGCACCTGAGTGACTGTGGAGCAGAGATGCTGAGAGAGAAGAGTAACCAGTCCAAGTGACTGTGTACTGGATCGCTTCATTACACTGACTTAGCCTGGACTTCACCTCCATCCATCCTCCACCCATTCCCCAATTTATGATTTATATTTATTATATATCTATCATATTACATATTTATTATTCTGCCCAGCACTTAACAGCTCCAGACAGACCCAGTGCTTTCCTTTGTTGGCTTCTTGTGTCTTCCTTCACCGGAACGTAAGTTCTCAAAGGGCACAGAAGTTTTGTGTTCTGTGATCACTTTCTCATCCTGTTCACAGCTGGTGCTCAACTAACACATCCTGAGGGAAATACTGCTGGCCACTGAAAGTGAAATCATAATTTTTCCCCCCAAAAGAGATTCACTACGTTTTGAAAAATGTCTCATAGTGGGCAGGGAGAGGCTGGGGGATGGAAGGGAAAAGTGAGGGAAAATAGCACAGGGACCGCAGAGTTGAAGTCGGGCCACTGCACTGTGGTCAGTCAGTGACATGGGCACAAAGCCACTCCCCTCATGCTGGGGAGACAGGCCTCAGGAGAAACCAAACGTGCTGACACCTTGATCTTGAGTGGCTGGCCTCCAAAACTGAGAAGATAGACCTGTCTTGGTCATGACCCCGCAAGGGCTACGTGGTTAGGGCTGCTTTAGCAGACCAACACAAAAGGTCCTATAGAAAACTCACAGCTGGGGTGTTGCGGTGGCCACCCTAATGTTTGTTTTTCTTATGTTGCATGAACGGAAGCAAATTATTCAGAATAACTTCTCTGTTGCATCATGTGTGGGTCAGAAACTATATTTGCTGGAGAGGCTTTTCTAAGAGAGGTGTTGGCGAATGTACCAGGCTCCCTCAGGAAGTATTCCATGAGGCGGAATGACCGCTTATTAGAAATGTCAGGGGACTCCAGCCTAGATCCCGTGTTTGGACAGAAAAACGTGTGTGTTCCTTTTGATCCTGATGGTGTCTGTACAAATGGGTTGCGCATTGGTTGAAGAACAGAGTTCAGTAGAATATACATACATGTAGACCTCTTACTACGGTAAAAACGTGCATGGTCAACTATTTCTCAGCTTTGCTGATTTGATGGCTTACTGAGGGGGAAAAAATGGGAGTAAATATTCAAAGGTGGAATGGTGCCCAACTCAGATTCCAGAACCCCCAAAGTGAGACCGTATTAGCAGGAATTAACTTGTGCCAAAGTGTCAAACCTACGGTGTGCAAAGCGGCCATCTCAATTTGATAAAGCCTAAACAAAGAAATAAATCCAAACCCGATAGAATCGGGATGATTTGCTGTTGGTATCAGGAAAATGGTTTTCAGGGCGCAAACTGCAGCGGCAAAACGGGGAGCCCCGGAAGTGAATTGCCGCCTGCCTGCACCACCTCCTTAGTTCACCCTTCAACTAGAGGGAGACCAGCCTCGGGCGGAACGGTGGGCGGAGGAGAAAGGGGTCGGGGGAGTGGGCCACCCCTATGCGGGTGCCGGGTTGTGCTCCAAGAACCACGTGGAGGCTCAGGCTACCCCCTGAGGACTGGGAGCCAACACCCGAACCCCTCGGGTTGAGGCCCCACCCCTCCAGAGGCCTCCCTTTCCCGGGTACCCAGGCTTCTTCAGCTGCAAGGATCGCACCCCCACCCCGCACAGGCCCCCCGCGGGACACCCGCGCAAGCGGCGCAGACGCTGGGAGAGGCCAGGGCAGTTCCAAGGCACAGGCCTCGGATCGGAGTACCCGCGGATCCTGAAGGGCAAACGCTGGGATGCCCTGGGATGGGGAGGGTCTCAGCCGCTTCGGTCGCCACTCGGGCCCCAAAGGGACGCGCGGAACCTTCGCGGGGACCGAGGGCTGACATGTCGCGGGCCCGCCGCGTGGGTTGGAGGCCGCCTGGCCGCGGGGCAGGCAGGTGCAGGCGCGCGGGATTCTGATTGGTCCCGGTGCCGCGGGAGCCGGAGGCGGGGCGCGGGCGGGGGTCTGGCGCTGCCGAGGCTTCCCTCTGGCTAGCGCAGTGGCGGCGCAGAGGTCGCGCACAGATGCGGGTCAGAGCTGCGCAGGGAGGCGGCAGAGGCGGGAAGGAAGCTGCCAGAGAAGCCCCGTAGGTAAGCGCGGGAGCCCGCGGGCCAGGGAGGGTCCGCCGCGCAGGGAACCCCCGCGACCTCGGGGCACGACCGAGAGCCCGGAGGTGGGGTAGGTCGCGCGGGGACCCGCTGCCACACCGCGAGGTGCCCGAGAGTGAAAACGCATAGGCCCCGGCAAAAGTGCGGGTCCAGCAGGAGACGCGGGGATGCTTCGGACTTAGTGGCCAAGGTTCCGGCGCAATCCCGGCCAGGCCGCCCCTCCCCCGCCGTCCACCGCGCGGCGCCTCGGGGCGCTGCCGCGGGTTGCGCGCGGCGGGTAGGGGGGTGGGTGGTGATGCCAGTGGGGGCCGGGAGGGGGGTTCCCGCAGGGAGGGGGATGGAGGAGGGGAGGCCCCGCTGCCCCGCGGCCCCGCGGCTCAGGCACCGCCGCGTCCGCTCCTGATTGCAGGCGCCTGTGAGCCGGGTGCGGTGCCTGGACGAAAGATGCATCATGGAATGAACCGGAGCCCGGGAGACGGATTTCTGGAGAAGCATCAGCAGCAGCAGCCGCTGCCCCCTCGCAGGCTGCTGGCCGTGGTCCTGTAGATCCAGCTGGCTCTGTGCTTCGGCCCCGCACAGCTTACGGGCGGTGAGTGACCTCAGGGTCCACGGCGCGGGGGTGGGCGCCAACAGGAGACCACCCTCCGCCGGGACCCCCGGCGTTTCTCCGATGCCTGCGCGCGGCGCGCCCAGGGTGCATGCACAGCCCCATGGTGCCTGGAGCTGCCCAGCGGCCCGCAGCCAGGCTCCTCCGAATGGGGCAAAATGAGCGGGCCCATTACCCTCACTTGGGCCGCGGGCGAGCCAGAGAGAGGGAGAGGGCACTTCTGAGCTGAGCGCGTGTTTGTGGGCCTGTGCATGGTGTCGGAACCCTCAGTGGACAGGGACCAGGTGTCAGCTGTCAGATAGAAGCCGGGTCAGGTTGCCCCACCCCCCACCCATCCTCCTTGTGAGTGTGAAATGTCTGAGGAACAGGCTAGTCTGGCAGAGGGACGGGTCTGTCGGGAAGTTCACTTTCTCTTACCTCTGGAGGTGCTGAGTTCCTGCACTGCTGTGCGGGTGTATGGGGGCCGGGCTGGGGCACAGAGGGTCCCGTCAGGGGTGCTTCTGGGGGATGGCCTTGTATCTCCATGTCTGATTTCCAGGGGAATGCAGTCGAGTGCATCCGTGGGAAGTGGGAGCTGGCTGAAAGAAAATGCAGAGCCTTGGTCCCCATCCGTGGCTGACCCTCTGTGTTTTGGGATCTGGGGGAGGGAGCTCTGTCTGCCTTGGTGGAGGAGAGGGAGGGAGGGAGTCCTGGCTGCATTTGGGAGCTGATTGCTGTCCCTTCCGGATTTCTGAGAGAGCTTGCTCATGTGCCCCTGTGAAAGGGCAGACTCCTATGTTTCCCAGCTGAACTACTGTTCATATATAAATAAGTGATAATTGGTGGAAAAGCAGGTATTGATTGCTATGGATAAACCATTTCCCATATAAAATATTGCTGTTCAGAGAGTGAAGGGGAACAAGGAGAGACATGAGTGGAAAACTAGTAAAGGGGGGTGGGGAGGGACCGCAGAGGAATCCAGGTCTCAGGCATTGTGCGGAAAGATCTGGACATCTGGAGCATGGGGGAGCTTTTGGGGCGTGCACGTCTCAGGATTAGTGAGCGGATACTTGCTTCATCCTAGGGACCCATTTTGGCTTTCTTTGGTTTACTAACAGGGGGTGACTTTTGGGTGCTCTTAGTTCTATAGAAATGTGTCTGAGGTAGGTGTCCTTTTCACAGAGGACATGGTCAAATGGGAGGTCAGGGCAGCCACTGTGCCGTCTGAGGGGATCTGGTTGGCCCCTCTGTGCTGCTCCAGAGTTAGCTCTGCTTCTGGGGTGTGTGGGAGCATGGGCAGGAGGGCACAAATGGGGCTGGGCCTCCTCCTTCCTTCATCGCTTCCTCCCGGTTCTAGCTTCGACCCCTAAACCAGGTCCATGCCATCCTTCCATCTCCTCCATCCATTTCTTCCGCATAGGTGACGGATCGTTGGCCTTAGGCTTCCCTTCTTGACCACTTTCCTCAGGCTGGAACCTGGACATGCCAGGCATCCGGCTACAGCTATATGCACGAAGACGTTATCTTAGGGGGAGGGCAGAGCAACGATGCAGAAGGTATCGGGGAACCTGAGTGACTGTGGAGCAGAGATGCTGAGAGAGAAGAGTAACCAGTCCAAGTGACTGTGTACTGGATCGCTTCATTACACTGACTTAGCCTGGACTTCACCTCCATCCATCCTCCACCCATTCCCCAATTTATGATTTATATTTATTATATATCTATCATATTACATATTTATTATTCTGCCCAGCACTTAACAGCTCCAGACAGACCCAGTGCTTTCCTTTGTTGGCTTCTTGTGTCTTCCTTCACCGGAACGTAAGTTCTCAAAGGGCACAGAAGTTTTGTGTTCTGTGATCACTTTCTCATCCTGTTCACAGCTGGTGCTCAACTAACACATCCTGAGGGAAATACTGCTGGCCACTGAAAGTGAAATCATAATTTTTCCCCCCAAAAGAGATTCACTACGTTTTGAAAAATGTCTCATAGTGGGCAGGGAGAGGCTGGGGGATGGAAGGGAAAAGTGAGGGAAAATAGCACAGGGACCGCAGAGTTGAAGTCGGGCCACTGCACTGTGGTCAGTCAGTGACATGGGCACAAAGCCACTCCCCTCATGCTGGGGAGACAGGCCTCAGGAGAAACCAAACGTGCTGACACCTTGATCTTGAGTGGCTGGCCTCCAAAACTGAGAAGATAGACCTGTCTTGGTCATGACCCCGCAAGGGCTACGTGGTTAGGGCTGCTTTAGCAGACCAACACAAAAGGTCCTATAGAAAACTCACAGCTGGGGTGTTGCGGTGGCCACCCTAATGTTTGTTTTTCTTATGTTGCATGAACGGAAGCAAATTATTCAGAATAACTTCTCTGTTGCATCATGTGTGGGTCAGAAACTATATTTGCTGGAGAGGCTTTTCTAAGAGAGGTGTTGGCGAATGTACCAGGCTCCCTCAGGAAGTATTCCATGAGGCGGAATGACCGCTTATTAGAAATGTCAGGGGACTCCAGCCTAGATCCCGTGTTTGGACAGAAAAACGTGTGTGTTCCTTTTGATCCTGATGGTGTCTGTACAAATGGGTTGCGCATTGGTTGAAGAACAGAGTTCAGTAGAATATACATACATGTAGACCTCTTACTACGGTAAAAACGTGCATGGTCAACTATTTCTCAGCTTTGCTGATTTGATGGCTTACTGAGGGGGAAAAAATGGGAGTAAATATTCAAAGGTGGAATGGTGCCCAACTCAGATTCCAGAACCCCCAAAGTGAGACCGTATTAGCAGGAATTAACTTGTGCCAAAGTGTCAAACCTACGGTGTGCAAAGCGGCCATCTCAATTTGATAAAGCCTAAACAAAGAAATAAATCCAAACCCGATAGAATCGGGATGATTTGCTGTTGGTATCAGGAAAATGGTTTTCAGGGCGCAAACTGCAGCGGCAAAACGGGGAGCCCCGGAAGTGAATTGCCGCCTGCCTGCACCACCTCCTTAGTTCACCCTTCAACTAGAGGGAGACCAGCCTCGGGCGGAACGGTGGGCGGAGGAGAAAGGGGTCGGGGGAGTGGGCCACCCCTATGCGGGTGCCGGGTTGTGCTCCAAGAACCACGTGGAGGCTCAGGCTACCCCCTGAGGACTGGGAGCCAACACCCGAACCCCTCGGGTTGAGGCCCCACCCCTCCAGAGGCCTCCCTTTCCCGGGTACCCAGGCTTCTTCAGCTGCAAGGATCGCACCCCCACCCCGCACAGGCCCCCCGCGGGACACCCGCGCAAGCGGCGCAGACGCTGGGAGAGGCCAGGGCAGTTCCAAGGCACAGGCCTCGGATCGGAGTACCCGCGGATCCTGAAGGGCAAACGCTGGGATGCCCTGGGATGGGGAGGGTCTCAGCCGCTTCGGTCGCCACTCGGGCCCCAAAGGGACGCGCGGAACCTTCGCGGGGACCGAGGGCTGACATGTCGCGGGCCCGCCGCGTGGGTTGGAGGCCGCCTGGCCGCGGGGCAGGCAGGTGCAGGCGCGCGGGATTCTGATTGGTCCCGGTGCCGCGGGAGCCGGAGGCGGGGCGCGGGCGGGGGTCTGGCGCTGCCGAGGCTTCCCTCTGGCTAGCGCAGTGGCGGCGCAGAGGTCGCGCACAGATGCGGGTCAGAGCTGCGCAGGGAGGCGGCAGAGGCGGGAAGGAAGCTGCCAGAGAAGCCCCGTAGGTAAGCGCGGGAGCCCGCGGGCCAGGGAGGGTCCGCCGCGCAGGGAACCCCCGCGACCTCGGGGCACGACCGAGAGCCCGGAGGTGGGGTAGGTCGCGCGGGGACCCGCTGCCACACCGCGAGGTGCCCGAGAGTGAAAACGCATAGGCCCCGGCAAAAGTGCGGGTCCAGCAGGAGACGCGGGGATGCTTCGGACTTAGTGGCCAAGGTTCCGGCGCAATCCCGGCCAGGCCGCCCCTCCCCCGCCGTCCACCGCGCGGCGCCTCGGGGCGCTGCCGCGGGTTGCGCGCGGCGGGTAGGGGGGTGGGTGGTGATGCCAGTGGGGGCCGGGAGGGGGGTTCCCGCAGGGAGGGGGATGGAGGAGGGGAGGCCCCGCTGCCCCGCGGCCCCGCGGCTCAGGCACCGCCGCGTCCGCTCCTGATTGCAGGCGCCTGTGAGCCGGGTGCGGTGCCTGGACGAAAGATGCATCATGGAATGAACCGGAGCCCGGGAGACGGATTTCTGGAGAAGCAGCAGCAGCAGCAGCCGCTGCCCCCTCGCAGGCTGCTGGCCGTGGTCCTGTAGATCCAGCTGGCTCTGTGCTTCGGCCCCGCACAGCTTACGGGCGGTGAGTGACCTCAGGGTCCACGGCGCGGGGGTGGGCGCCAACAGGAGACCACCCTCCGCCGGGACCCCCGGCGTTTCTCCGATGCCTGCGCGCGGCGCGCCCAGGGTGCATGCACAGCCCCATGGTGCCTGGAGCTGCCCAGCGGCCCGCAGCCAGGCTCCTCCGAATGGGGCAAAATGAGCGGGCCCATTACCCTCACTTGGGCCGCGGGCGAGCCAGAGAGAGGGAGAGGGCACTTCTGAGCTGAGCGCGTGTTTGTGGGCCTGTGCATGGTGTCGGAACCCTCAGTGGACAGGGACCAGGTGTCAGCTGTCAGATAGAAGCCGGGTCAGGTTGCCCCACCCCCCACCCATCCTCCTTGTGAGTGTGAAATGTCTGAGGAACAGGCTAGTCTGGCAGAGGGACGGGTCTGTCGGGAAGTTCACTTTCTCTTACCTCTGGAGGTGCTGAGTTCCTGCACTGCTGTGCGGGTGTATGGGGGCCGGGCTGGGGCACAGAGGGTCCCGTCAGGGGTGCTTCTGGGGGATGGCCTTGTATCTCCATGTCTGATTTCCAGGGGAATGCAGTCGAGTGCATCCGTGGGAAGTGGGAGCTGGCTGAAAGAAAATGCAGAGCCTTGGTCCCCATCCGTGGCTGACCCTCTGTGTTTTGGGATCTGGGGGAGGGAGCTCTGTCTGCCTTGGTGGAGGAGAGGGAGGGAGGGAGTCCTGGCTGCATTTGGGAGCTGATTGCTGTCCCTTCCGGATTTCTGAGAGAGCTTGCTCATGTGCCCCTGTGAAAGGGCAGACTCCTATGTTTCCCAGCTGAACTACTGTTCATATATAAATAAGTGATAATTGGTGGAAAAGCAGGTATTGATTGCTATGGATAAACCATTTCCCATATAAAATATTGCTGTTCAGAGAGTGAAGGGGAACAAGGAGAGACATGAGTGGAAAACTAGTAAAGGGGGGTGGGGAGGGACCGCAGAGGAATCCAGGTCTCAGGCATTGTGCGGAAAGATCTGGACATCTGGAGCATGGGGGAGCTTTTGGGGCGTGCACGTCTCAGGATTAGTGAGCGGATACTTGCTTCATCCTAGGGACCCATTTTGGCTTTCTTTGGTTTTCTAACAGGGGGTGACTTTTGGGTGCTCTTAGTTCTATAGAAATGTGTCTGAGGTAGGTGTCCTTTTCACAGAGGACATGGTCAAATGGGAGGTCAGGGCAGCCACTGTGCCGTCTGAGGGGATCTGGTTGGCCCCTCTGTGCTGCTCCAGAGTTAGCTCTGCTTCTGGGGTGTGTGGGAGCATGGGCAGGAGGGCACAAATGGGGCTGGGCCTCCTCCTTCCTTCATCGCTTCCTCCCGGTTCTAGCTTCGACCCCTAAACCAGGTCCATGCCATCCTTCCATCTCCTCCATCCATTTCTTCCGCATAGGTGACGGATCGTTGGCCTTAGGCTTCCCTTCTTGACCACTTTCCTCAGGCTGGAACCTGGACATGCCAGGCATCCGGCTACAGCTATATGCACGAAGACGTTATCTTAGGGGGAGGGCAGAGCAACGATGCAGAAGGTATCGGGGAACCTGAGTGACTGTGGAGCAGAGATGCTGAGAGAGAAGAGTAACCAGTCCAAGTGACTGTGTACTGGATCGCTTCATTACACTGACTTAGCCTGGACTTCACCTCCATCCATCCTCCACCCATTCCCCAATTTATGATTTATATTTATTATATATCTATCATATTACATATTTATTATTCTGCCCAGCACTTAACAGCTCCAGACAGACCCAGTGCTTTCCTTTGTTGGCTTCTTGTGTCTTCCTTCACCGGAACGTAAGTTCTCAAAGGGCACAGAAGTTTTGTGTTCTGTGATCACTTTCTCATCCTGTTCACAGCTGGTGCTCAACTAACACATCCTGAGGGAAATACTGCTGGCCACTGAAAGTGAAATCATAATTTTTCCCCCCAAAAGAGATTCACTACGTTTTGAAAAATGTCTCATAGTGGGCAGGGAGAGGCTGGGGGATGGAAGGGAAAAGTGAGGGAAAATAGCACAGGGACCGCAGAGTTGAAGTCGGGCCACTGCACTGTGGTCAGTCAGTGACATGGGCACAAAGCCACTCCCCTCATGCTGGGGAGACAGGCCTCAGGAGAAACCAAACGTGCTGACACCTTGATCTTGAGTGGCTGGCCTCCAAAACTGAGAAGATAGACCTGTCTTGGTCATGACCCCGCAAGGGCTACGTGGTTAGGGCTGCTTTAGCAGACCAACACAAAAGGTCCTATAGAAAACTCACAGCTGGGGTGTTGCGGTGGCCACCCTAATGTTTGTTTTTCTTATGTTGCATGAACGGAAGCAAATTATTCAGAATAACTTCTCTGTTGCATCATGTGTGGGTCAGAAACTATATTTGCTGGAGAGGCTTTTCTAAGAGAGGTGTTGGCGAATGTACCAGGCTCCCTCAGGAAGTATTCCATGAGGCGGAATGACCGCTTATTAGAAATGTCAGGGGACTCCAGCCTAGATCCCGTGTTTGGACAGAAAAACGTGTGTGTTCCTTTTGATCCTGATGGTGTCTGTACAAATGGGTTGCGCATTGGTTGAAGAACAGAGTTCAGTAGAATATACATACATGTAGACCTCTTACTACGGTAAAAACGTGCATGGTCAACTATTTCTCAGCTTTGCTGATTTGATGGCTTACTGAGGGGGAAAAAATGGGAGTAAATATTCAAAGGTGGAATGGTGCCCAACTCAGATTCCAGAACCCCCAAAGTGAGACCGTATTAGCAGGAATTAACTTGTGCCAAAGTGTCAAACCTACGGTGTGCAAAGCGGCCATCTCAATTTGATAAAGCCTAAACAAAGAAATAAATCCAAACCCGATAGAATCGGGATGATTTGCTGTTGGTATCAGGAAAATGGTTTTCAGGGCGCAAACTGCAGCGGCAAAACGGGGAGCCCCGGAAGTGAATTGCCGCCTGCCTGCACCACCTCCTTAGTTCACCCTTCAACTAGAGGGAGACCAGCCTCGGGCGGAACGGTGGGCGGAGGAGAAAGGGGTCGGGGGAGTGGGCCACCCCTATGCGGGTGCCGGGTTGTGCTCCAAGAACCACGTGGAGGCTCAGGCTACCCCCTGAGGACTGGGAGCCAACACCCGAACCCCTCGGGTTGAGGCCCCACCCCTCCAGAGGCCTCCCTTTCCCGGGTACCCAGGCTTCTTCAGCTGCAAGGATCGCACCCCCACCCCGCACAGGCCCCCCGCGGGACACCCGCGCAAGCGGCGCAGACGCTGGGAGAGGCCAGGGCAGTTCCAAGGCACAGGCCTCGGATCGGAGTACCCGCGGATCCTGAAGGGCAAACGCTGGGATGCCCTGGGATGGGGAGGGTCTCAGCCGCTTCGGTCGCCACTCGGGCCCCAAAGGGACGCGCGGAACCTTCGCGGGGACCGAGGGCTGACATGTCGCGGGCCCGCCGCGTGGGTTGGAGGCCGCCTGGCCGCGGGGCAGGCAGGTGCAGGCGCGCGGGATTCTGATTGGTCCCGGTGCCGCGGGAGCCGGAGGCGGGGCGCGGGCGAGGGTCTGGCGCTGCCGAGGCTTCCCTCTGGCTAGCGCAGTGGCGGCGCAGAGGTCGCGCACAGATGCGGGTCAGAGCTGCGCAGGGAGGCGGCAGAGGCGGGAAGGAAGCTGCCAGAGAAGCCCCGTAGGTAAGCGCGGGAGCCCGCGGGCCAGGGAGGGTCCGCCGCGCAGGGAACCCCCGCGACCTCGGGGCACGACCGAGAGCCCGGAGGTGGGGTAGGTCGCGCGGGGACCCGCTGCCACACCGCGAGGTGCCCGAGAGTGAAAACGCATAGGCCCCGGCAAAAGTGCGGGTCCAGCAGGAGACGCGGGGATGCTTCGGACTTAGTGGCCAAGGTTCCGGCGCAATCCCGGCCAGGCCGCCCCTCCCCCGCCGTCCACCGCGTGGCGCCTCGGGGCGCTGCCGCGGGTTGCGCGCGGCGGGTAGGGGGGTGGGTGGTGATGCCAGTGGGGGCCGGGAGGGGGGTTCCCGCAGGGAGGGGGATGGAGGAGGGGAGGCCCCGCTGCCCCGCGGCCCCGCGGCTCAGGCACCGCCGCGTCCGCTCCTGATTGCAGGCGCCTGTGAGCCGGGTGCGGTGCCTGGACGAAAGATGCATCATGGAATGAACCGGAGCCCGGGAGACGGATTTCTGGAGAAGCAGCAGCAGCAGCAGCCGCTGCCCCCTCGCAGGCTGCTGGCCGTGGTCCTGTAGATCCAGCTGGCTCTGTGCTTCGGCCCCGCACAGCTTACGGGCGGTGAGTGACCTCAGGGTCCACGGCGCGGGGGTGGGCGCCAACAGGAGACCACCCTCCGCCGGGACCCCCGGCGTTTCTCCGATGCCTGCGCGCGGCGCGCCCAGGGTGCATGCACAGCCCCATGGTGCCTGGAGCTGCCCAGCGGCCCGCAGCCAGGCTCCTCCGAATGGGGCAAAATGAGCGGGCCCATTACCCTCACTTGGGCCGCGGGCGAGCCAGAGAGAGGGAGAGGGCACTTCTGAGCTGAGCGCGTGTTTGTGGGCCTGTGCATGGTGTCGGAACCCTCAGTGGACAGGGACCAGGTGTCAGCTGTCAGATAGAAGCCGGGTCAGGTTGCCCCACCCCCCACCCATCCTCCTTGTGAGTGTGAAATGTCTGAGGAACAGGCTAGTCTGGCAGAGGGACGGGTCTGTCGGGAAGTTCACTTTCTCTTACCTCTGGAGGTGCTGAGTTCCTGCACTGCTGTGCGGGTGTATGGGGGCCGGGCTGGGGCACAGAGGGTCCCGTCAGGGGTGCTTCTGGGGGATGGCCTTGTATCTCCATGTCTGATTTCCAGGGGAATGCAGTCGAGTGCATCCGTGGGAAGTGGGAGCTGGCTGAAAGAAAATGCAGAGCCTTGGTCCCCATCCGTGGCTGACCCTCTGTGTTTTGGGATCTGGGGGAGGGAGCTCTGTCTGCCTTGGTGGAGGAGAGGGAGGGAGGGAGTCCTGGCTGCATTTGGGAGCTGATTGCTGTCCCTTCCGGATTTCTGAGAGAGCTTGCTCATGTGCCCCTGTGAAAGGGCAGACTCCTATGTTTCCCAGCTGAACTACTGTTCATATATAAATAAGTGATAATTGGTGGAAAAGCAGGTATTGATTGCTATGGATAAACCATTTCCCATATAAAATATTGCTGTTCAGAGAGTGAAGGGGAACAAGGAGAGACATGAGTGGAAAACTAGTAAAGGGGGGTGGGGAGGGACCGCAGAGGAATCCAGGTCTCAGGCATTGTGCGGAAAGATCTGGACATCTGGAGCATGGGGGAGCTTTTGGGGCGTGCACGTCTCAGGATTAGTGAGCGGATACTTGCTTCATCCTAGGGACCCATTTTGGCTTTCTTTGGTTTTCTAACAGGGGGTGACTTTTGGGTGCTCTTAGTTCTATAGAAATGTGTCTGAGGTAGGTGTCCTTTTCACAGAGGACATGGTCAAATGGGAGGTCAGGGCAGCCACTGTGCCGTCTGAGGGGATCTGGTTGGCCCCTCTGTGCTGCTCCAGAGTTAGCTCTGCTTCTGGGGTGTGTGGGAGCATGGGCAGGAGGGCACAAATGGGGCTGGGCCTCCTCCTTCCTTCATCGCTTCCTCCCGGTTCTAGCTTCGACCCCTAAACCAGGTCCATGCCATCCTTCCATCTCCTCCATCCATTTCTTCCGCATAGGTGACGGATCGTTGGCCTTAGGCTTCCCTTCTTGACCACTTTCCTCAGGCTGGAACCTGGACATGCCAGGCATCCGGCTACAGCTATATGCACGAAGACGTTATCTTAGGGGGAGGGCAGAGCAACGATGCAGAAGGTATCGGGGAACCTGAGTGACTGTGGAGCAGAGATGCTGAGAGAGAAGAGTAACCAGTCCAAGTGACTGTGTACTGGATCGCTTCATTACACTGACTTAGCCTGGACTTCACCTCCATCCATCCTCCACCCATTCCCCAATTTATGATTTATATTTATTATATATCTATCATATTACATATTTATTATTCTGCCCAGCACTTAACAGCTCCAGACAGACCCAGTGCTTTCCTTTGTTGGCTTCTTGTGTCTTCCTTCACCGGAACGTAAGTTCTCAAAGGGCACAGAAGTTTTGTGTTCTGTGATCACTTTCTCATCCTGTTCACAGCTGGTGCTCAACTAACACATCCTGAGGGAAATACTGCTGGCCACTGAAAGTGAAATCATAATTTTTCCCCCCAAAAGAGATTCACTACGTTTTGAAAAATGTCTCATAGTGGGCAGGGAGAGGCTGGGGGATGGAAGGGAAAAGTGAGGGAAAATAGCACAGGGACCGCAGAGTTGAAGTCGGGCCACTGCACTGTGGTCAGTCAGTGACATGGGCACAAAGCCACTCCCCTCATGCTGGGGAGACAGGCCTCAGGAGAAACCAAACGTGCTGACACCTTGATCTTGAGTGGCTGGCCTCCAAAACTGAGAAGATAGACCTGTCTTGGTCATGACCCCGCAAGGGCTACGTGGTTAGGGCTGCTTTAGCAGACCAACACAAAAGGTCCTATAGAAAACTCACAGCTGGGGTGTTGCGGTGGCCACCCTAATGTTTGTTTTTCTTATGTTGCATGAACGGAAGCAAATTATTCAGAATAACTTCTCTGTTGCATCATGTGTGGGTCAGAAACTATATTTGCTGGAGAGGCTTTTCTAAGAGAGGTGTTGGCGAATGTACCAGGCTCCCTCAGGAAGTATTCCATGAGGCGGAATGACCGCTTATTAGAAATGTCAGGGGACTCCAGCCTAGATCCCGTGTTTGGACAGAAAAACGTGTGTGTTCCTTTTGATCCTGATGGTGTCTGTACAAATGGGTTGCGCATTGGTTGAAGAAAAGAGTTCAGTAGAATATACATACATGTAGACCTCTTACTACGGTAAAAACGTGCATGGTCAACTATTTCTCAGCTTTGCTGATTTGATGGCTTACTGAGGGGGAAAAAATGGGAGTAAATATTCAAAGGTGGAATGGTGCCCAACTCAGATTCCAGAACCCCCAAAGTGAGACCGTATTAGCAGGAATTAACTTGTGCCAAAGTGTCAAACCTACGGTGTGCAAAGCGGCCATCTCAATTTGATAAAGCCTAAACAAAGAAATAAATCCAAACCCGATAGAATCGGGATGATTTGCTGTTGGTATCAGGAAAATGGTTTTCAGGGCGCAAACTGCAGCGGCAAAACGGGGAGCCCCGGAAGTGAATTGCCGCCTGCCTGCACCACCTCCTTAGTTCACCCTTCAACTAGAGGGAGACCAGCCTCGGGCGGAACGGTGGGCGGAGGAGAAAGGGGTCGGGGGAGTGGGCCACCCCTATGCGGGTGCCGGGTTGTGCTCCAAGAACCACGTGGAGGCTCAGGCTACCCCCTGAGGACTGGGAGCCAACACCCGAACCCCTCGGGTTGAGGCCCCACCCCTCCAGAGGCCTCCATTTCCCGGGTACCCAGGCTTCTTCAGCTGCAAGGATCGCACCCCCACCCCGCACAGGCCCCCCGCGGGACACCCGCGCAAGCGGCGCAGACGCTGGGAGAGGCCAGGGCAGTTCCAAGGCACAGGCCTCGGATCGGAGTACCCGCGGATCCTGAAGGGCAAACGCTGGGATGCCCTGGGATGGGGAGGGTCTCAGCCGCTTCGGTCGCCACTCGGGCCCCAAAGGGACGCGCGGAACCTTCGCGGGGACCGAGGGCTGACATGTCGCGGGCCCGCCGCGTGGGTTGGAGGCCGCCTGGCCGCGGGGCAGGCAGGTGCAGGCGCGCGGGATTCTGATTGGTCCCGGTGCCGCGGGAGCCGGAGGCGGGGCGCGGGCGGGGGTCTGGCGCTGCCGAGGCTTCCCTCTGGCTAGCGCAGTGGCGGCGCAGAGGTCGCGCACAGATGCGGGTCAGAGCTGCGCAGGGAGGCGGCAGAGGCGGGAAGGAAGCTGCCAGAGAAGCCCCGTAGGTAAGCGCGGGAGCCCGCGGGCCAGGGAGGGTCCGCCGCGCCGGGAACCCCCGCGACCTCGGAGCACGACCGAGAGCCCGGAGGTGGGGTAGGTCGCGCGGGGACCCGCTGCCACACCGCGAGGTGCCCGAGAGTGAAAACGCATAGGCCCCGGCAAAAGTGCGGGTCCAGCAGGAGACGCGGGGATGCTTCGGACTTAGTGGCCAAGGTTCCGGCGCAATCCCGGCCAGGCCGCCCCTCCCCCGCCGTCCACCGCGCGGCGCCTCGGGGCGCTGCCGCGGGTTGCGCGCGGCGGGTAGGGGGGTGGGTGGTGATGCCAGTGGGGGCCGGGAGGGGGGTTCCCGCAGGGAGGGGGATGGAGGAGGGGAGGCCCCGCTGCCCCGCGGCCCCGCGGCTCAGGCACCGCCGCGTCCGCTCCTGATTGCAGGCGCCTGTGAGCCGGGTGCGGTGCCTGGACGAAAGATGCATCATGGAATGAACCGGAGCCCGGGAGACGGATTTCTGGAGAAGCAGCAGCAGCAGCAGCCGCTGCCCCCTCGCAGGCTGCTGGCCGTGGTCCTGTAGATCCAGCTGGCTCTGTGCTTCGGCCCCGCACAGCTTACGGGCGGTGAGTGACCTCAGGGTCCACGGCGCGGGGGTGGGCGCCAACAGGAGACCACCCTCCGCCGGGACCCCCGGCGTTTCTCCGATGCCTGCGCGCGGCGCGCCCAGGGTGCATGCACAGCCCCATGGTGCCTGGAGCTGCCCAGCGGCCCGCAGCCAGGCTCCTCCGAATGGGGCAAAATGAGCGGGCCCATTACCCTCACTTGGGCCGCGGGCGAGCCAGAGAGAGGGAGAGGGCACTTCTGAGCTGAGCGCGTGTTTGTGGGCCTGTGCATGGTGTCGGAACCCTCAGTGGACAGGGACCAGGTGTCAGCTGTCAGATAGAAGCCGGGTCAGGTTGCCCCACCCCCCACCCATCCTCCTTGTGAGTGTGAAATGTCTGAGGAACAGGCTAGTCTGGCAGAGGGACGGGTCTGTCGGGAAGTTCACTTTCTCTTACCTCTGGAGGTGCTGAGTTCCTGCACTGCTGTGCGGGTGTATGGGGGCCGGGCTGGGGCACAGAGGGTCCCGTCAGGGGTGCTTCTGGGGGATGGCCTTGTATCTCCATGTCTGATTTCCAGGGGAATGCAGTCGAGTGCTTCCGTGGGAAGTGGGAGCTGGCTGAAAGAAAATGCAGAGCCTTGGTCCCCATCCGTGGCTGACCCTCTGTGTTTTGGGATCTGGGGGAGGGAGCTCTGTCTGCCTTGGTGGAGGAGAGGGAGGGAGGGAGTCCTGGCTGCATTTGGGAGCTGATTGCTGTCCCTTCCGGATTTCTGAGAGAGCTTGCTCATGTGCCCCTGTGAAAGGGCAGACTCCTATGTTTCCCAGCTGAACTACTGTTCATATATAAATAAGTGATAATTGGTGGAAAAGCAGGTATTGATTGCTATGGATAAACCATTTCCCATATAAAATATTGCTGTTCAGAGAGTGAAGGGGAACAAGGAGAGACATGAGTGGAAAACTAGTAAAGGGGGGTGGGGAGGGACCGCAGAGGAATCCAGGTCTCAGGCATTGTGCGGAAAGATCTGGACATCTGGAGCATGGGGGAGCTTTTGGGGCGTGCACGTCTCAGGATTAGTGAGCGGATACTTGCTTCATCCTAGGGACCCATTTTGGCTTTCTTTGGTTTTCTAACAGGGGGTGACTTTTGGGTGCTCTTAGTTCTATAGAAATGTGTCTGAGGTAGGTGTCCTTTTCACAGAGGACATGGTCAAATGGGAGGTCAGGGCAGCCACTGTGCCGTCTGAGGGGATCTGGTTGGCCCCTCTGTGCTGCTCCAGAGTTAGCTCTGCTTCTGGGGTGTGTGGGAGCATGGGCAGGAGGGCACAAATGGGGCTGGGCCTCCTCCTTCCTTCATCGCTTCCTCCCGGTTCTAGCTTCGACCCCTCCAACCAGGTCCATGCCATCCTTCCATCTCCTCCATCCATTTCTTCCGCATAGGTGACGGATCGTTGGCCTTAGGCTTCCCTTCTTGACCACTTTCCTCAGGCTGGAACCTGGACATGCCAGGGATCCGGCTACAGCTATATGCACGAAGACGTTATCTTAGGGGGAGGGCAGAGCAACGATGCAGAAGGTATCGGGGCACCTGAGTGACTGTGGAGCAGAGATGCTGAGAGAGAAGAGTAACCAGTCCAAGTGACTGTGTACTGGATCGCTTCATTACACTGACTTAGCCTGGACTTCACCTCCATCCATCCTCCACCCATTCCCCAATTTATGATTTATATTTATTATATATCTATCATATTACATATTTATTATTCTGCCCAGCACTTAACAGCTCCAGACAGACCCAGTGCTTTCCTTTGTTGGCTTCTTGTGTCTTCCTTCACCGGAACGTAAGTTCTCAAAGGGCACAGAAGTTTTGTGTTCTGTGATCACTTTCTCATCCTGTTCACAGCTGGTGCTCAACTAACACATCCTGAGGGAAATACTGCTGGCCACTGAAAGTGAAATCATAATTTTTCCCCCCAAAAGAGATTCACTACGTTTTGAAAAATGTCTCATAGTGGGCAGGGAGAGGCTGGGGGATGGAAGGGAAAAGTGAGGGAAAATAGCACAGGGACCGCAGAGTTGAAGTCGGGCCACTGCACTGTGGTCAGTCAGTGACATGGGCACAAAGCCACTCCCCTCATGCTGGGGAGACAGGCCTCAGGAGAAACCAAACGTGCTGACACCTTGATCTTGAGTGGCTGGCCTCCAAAACTGAGAAGATAGACCTGTCTTGGTCATGACCCCGCAAGGGCTACGTGGTTAGGGCTGTTTTAGCAGACCAACACAAAAGGTCCTATAGAAAACTCACAGCTGGGGTGTTGCGGTGGCCACCCTCATGTTTGTTTTTCTTATGTTGCATGAACGGAAGCAAATTATTCAGAATAACTTCTCTGTTGCATCATGTGTGGGTCAGAAACTATATTTGCTGGAGAGGCTTTTCTAAGAGAGGTGTTGGCGAATGTACCAGGCTCCCTCAGGAAGTATTCCAAGAGGCGGAATGACCGCTTATTAGAAATGTCAGGGGACTCCAGCCTAGATCCCGTGTTTGGACAGAAAAACGTGTGTGTTCCTTTTGATCCTGATGGTGTCTGTACAAATGGGTTGCGCATTGGTTGAAGAACAGAGTTCAGTAGAATATACATACATGTAGACCTCTTACTACGGTAAAAACGTGCATGGTCAACTATTTTTCAGCTTTGCTGATTTGATGGCTTACTGAGGGGGAAAAAAATGGGAGTAAATATTCAAAGGTGGAATGGTGCCCAACTCAGATTCCAGATCCCCCAAAGTGAGACCGTATTAGCAGGAATTAACTTGTGCCAAAGTGTCAATCCTACGGTGTGCAAAGCGGCCATCTCAATTTGATAAAGCCTAAACAAAGAAATAAATACAAACCCGATAGAATCGGGATGATTTGCTGTTGGTATCAGGAAAATGGTTTTCAGGGCGCAAACTGCAACGGCAAAACGGGGAGCCCCGGAAGTGAATTGGCGCCTGCCTGCACCACCTCCTTAGTTCACCCTTCAACTAGAGGGAGACCAGCCTCGGGCGGAACGGTGGGCGGAGGAGAAAGGGGTCGGGGTGTGGGCCACCCCTATGCGGGTGCCGGGTTGTGCTCCAAGAACCACGTGGAGGCTCAGGCTACCCCCTGAGGACTGGGAGCCAACACCCGAACCCCTCGGGTTGAGGCCCCACCCCTCCAGAGGCCTCCCTTTCCCGGGTACCCAGGCTTCTTCAGCTGCAAGGATCGCACCCCCACCCCGCACAGGCCCCCCGCGGGACACCCGCGCAAGCGGCGCAGACGCTGGGAGAGGCCAGGGCAGTTCCAAGGCACAGGCCTCGGATCGGAGTACCCGCGGATCCTGAAGGGCAAACGCTGGGATGCCCTGGGATGGGGAGGGTCTCAGCCGCTTCGGTCGCCACTCGGGCCCCAAAGGGACGCGCGGAACCTTCGCGGGGACCGAGGGCTGACATGTCGCGGGCCCGCCGCGTGGGTTGGAGGCCGCCTGGCCGCGGGGCAGGCAGGTGCAGGCGCGCGGGATTCTGATTGGTCCCGGTGCCGCGGGAGCCGGAGGCGGGGCGCGGGCGGGGGTCTGGCGCTGCCGAGGCTTCCCTCTGGCTAGCGCAGTGGCGGCGCAGAGGTCACGCACAGATGCGGGTCAGAGCTGCGCAGGGAGGCGGCAGAGGC
Organism: Mustela nivalis; assembly: GCF_964662115.1. Lineage (NCBI taxonomy): Eukaryota > Metazoa > Chordata > Mammalia > Carnivora > Mustelidae > Mustela > Mustela nivalis. The sequence goes on from NW_028135361.1 coordinate 34,088, forward strand.
GGGAAGGAAGCTGCCAGAGAAGCCCCGTAGGTAAGCGCGGGAGCCCGCGGGCCAGGGGGGGGTCCGTCGCGCCAGGAACCCCCGAGACCTCGGGGCACGACCGAGAGCCCGGAGGTGGGGTAGGTCGCGCGGGGACCCGCTGCCACGCCGCGAGGTGCCCGAGAGTGAAAACGCATAGGCCCCGGCAAAAGTGCGGGTCCAGCAGGAGACGCGGGGATGCTTCGGACTTAGTGGCCAAGGTTCCGGCGCAATCCCGGCCAGGCCGCCCCTCCCCCGCCGTCCACCGCGCGGCGCCTCAGGGCGCTGCCGCGGGTTGCGCGCGGCGGGTAGGGGGGTGGGTGGTGATGCCAGTGGGGGCCGGGAGGGGGGTTCCCGCAGGGAGGGGGATGGAGGAGGGGAGGCCCCGCTGCCCCGCGGCCCCGCGGCTCAGGCACCGCCGCGTCCGCTCCTGATTGCAGGCGCCTGTGAACCGGGTGCGGTGCCTGGACGAAAGATGCATCATGGAATGAACCGGAGCCCGGGAGACGGATTTCTGGAGAAGCAGCTGCAGCAGCAGCCGCTGCCCCCTCGCAGGCTGCTGGCCGTGGTCCTGTAGATCCAGCTGGCTCTGTGCTTCGGCCCCGCACAGCTTACGGGCGGTGAGTGACCTCAGGGTCCACGGCGCGGGGGTGGGCGCCAACAGGAGACCACCCTCCGCCGGGACCCCCGGCGTTTCTCCGATGCCTGCGCGCGGCGCGCCCAGGGTGCATGCACAGCCCCATGGTGCCTGGAGCTGCCCAGCGGCCCGCAGCCAGGCTCCTCCGAATGGGGCAAAATGAGCGGGCCCATTACCCTCACTTGGGCCGCGGGCGAGCCAGAGAGAGGGAGAGGGCACTTCTGAGCTGAGCGCGTGTTTGTGGGCCTGTGCATGGTGTCGGAACCCTCAGTGGACAGGGACCAGGTGTCAGCTGTCAGATAGAAGCCGGGTCAGGTTGCCCCACCCCCCACCCATCCTCCTTGTGAGTGTGAAATGTCTGAGGAACAGGCTAGTCTGGCAGAGGGACGGGTCTGTCGGGAAGTTCACTTTCTCTTACCTCTGGAGGTGCTGAGTTCCTGCACTGCTGTGCGGGTGTATGGGGGCCGGGCTGGGGCACAGAGGGTCCCGTCAGGGGTGCTTCTGGGGGATGGCCTTGTATCTCCATGTCTGATTTCCAGGGGAATGCAGTCGAGTGCATCCGTGGGAAGTGGGAGCTGGCTGAAAGAAAATGCAGAGCCTTGGTCCCCATCCGTGGCTGACCCTCTGTGTTTTGGGATCTGGGGGAGGGAGCTCTGTCTGCCTTGGTGGAGGAGAGGGAGGGAGGGAGTCCTGGCTGCATTTGGGAGCTGATTGCTGTCCCTTCCGGATTTCTGAGAGAGCTTGCTCATGTGCCCCTGTGAAAGGGCAGACTCCTATGTTTCCCAGCTGAACTACTGTTCATATATAAATAAGTGATAATTGGTGGAAAAGCAGGTATTGATTGCTATGGATAAACCATTTCCCATATAAAATATTGCTGTTCAGAGAGTGAAGGGGAACAAGGAGAGACATGAGTGGAAAACTAGTAAAGGGGGGTGGGGAGGGACCGCAGAGGAATCCAGGTCTCAGGCATTGTGCGGAAAGATCTGGACATCTGGAGCATGGGGGAGCTTTTGGGGCGTGCACGTCTCAGGATTAGTGAGCGGATACTTGCTTCATCCTAGGGACCCATTTTGGCTTTCTTTGGTTTTCTAACAGGGGGTGACTTTTGGGTGCTCTTAGTTCTATAGAAATGTGTCTGAGGTAGGTGTCCTTTTCACAGAGGACATGGTCAAATGGGAGGTCAGGGCAGCCACTGTGCCGTCTGAGGGGATCTGGTTGGCCCCTCTGTGCTGCTCCAGAGTTAGCTCTGCTTCTGGGGTGTGTGGGAGCATGGGCAGGAGGGCACAAATGGGGCTGGGCCTCCTCCTTCCTTCATCCTTCCTCCCGGTTCTAGCTTCGACCCCTAAACCAGGTCCATGCCATCCTTCCATCTCCTCCATCCATTTCTTCCGCATAGGTGACGGATCGTTGGCCTTAGGCTTCCCTTCTTGACCACTTTCCTCAGGCTGGAACCTGGACATGCCAGGCATCCGGCTACAGCTATATGCACGAAGACGTTATCTTAGGGGGAGGGCAGAGCAACGATGCAGAAGGTATCGGGGAACCTGAGTGACTGTGGAGCAGAGATGCTGAGAGAGAAGAGTAACCAGTCCAAGTGACTGTGTACTGGATCGCTTCATTACACTGACTTAGCCTGGACTTCACCTCCATCCATCCTCCACCCATTCCCCAATTTATGATTTATATTTATTATATATCTATCATATTACATATTTATTATTCTGCCCAGCACTTAACAGCTCCAGACAGACCCAGTGCTTTCCTTTGTTGGCTTCTTGTGTCTTCCTTCACCGGAACGTAAGTTCTCAAAGGGCACAGAAGTTTTGTGTTCTGTGATCACTTTCTCATCCTGTTCACAGCTGGTGCTCAACTAACACATCCTGAGGGAAATACTGCTGGCCACTGAAAGTGAAATCATAATTTTTCCCCCCAAAAGAGATTCACTACGTTTTGAAAAATGTCTCATAGTGGGCAGGGAGAGGCTGGGGGATGGAAGGGAAAAGTGAGGGAAAATAGCACAGGGACCGCAGAGTTGAAGTCGGGCCACTGCACTGTGGTCAGTCAGTGACATGGGCACAAAGCCACTCCCCTCATGCTGGGGAGACAGGCCTCAGGAGAAACCAAACGTGCTGACACCTTGATCTTGAGTGGCTGGCCTCCAAAACTGAGAAGATAGACCTGTCTTGGTCATGACCCCGCAAGGGCTACGTGGTTAGGGCTGCTTTAGCAGACCAACACAAAAGGTCCTATAGAAAACTCACAGCTGGGGTGTTGCGGTGGCCACCCTAATGTTTGTTTTTCTTATGTTGCATGAACGGAAGCAAATTATTCAGAATAACTTCTCTGTTGCATCATGTGTGGGTCAGAAACTATATTTGCTGGAGAGGCTTTTCTAAGAGAGGTGTTGGCGAATGTACCAGGCTCCCTCAGGAAGTATTCCATGAGGCGGAATGACCGCTTATTAGAAATGTCAGGGGACTCCAGCCTAGATCCCGTGTTTGGACAGAAAAACGTGTGTGTTCCTTTTGATCCTGATGGTGTCTGTACAAATGGGTTACGCATTGGTTGAAGAACAGAGTTCAGTAGAATATACATACATGTAGACCTCTTACTACGGTAAAAACGTGCATGGTCAACTATTTCTCAGCTTTGCTGATTTGATGGCTTACTGAGGGGGAAAAAATGGGAGTAAATATTCAAAGGTGGAATGGTGCCCAACTCAGATTCCAGAACCCCCAAAGTGAGACCGTATTAGCAGGAATTAACTTGTGCCAAAGTGTCAAACCTACGGTGTGCAAAGCGGCCATCTCAATTTGATAAAGCCTAAACAAAGAAATAAATCCAAACCCGATAGAATCGGGATGATTTGCTGTTGGTATCAGGAAAATGGTTTTCAGGGCGCAAACTGCAGCGGCAAAACGGGGAGCCCCGGAAGTGAATTGCCGCCTGCCTGCACCACCTCCTTAGTTCACCCTTCAACTAGAGGGAGACCAGCCTCGGGCGGAACGGTGGGCGGAGGAGAAAGGGGTCGGGGGAGTGGGCCACCCCTATGCGGGTGCCGGGTTGTGCTCCAAGAACCACGTGGAGGCTCAGGCTACCCCCTGAGGACTGGGAGCCAACACCCGAACCCCTCGGGTTGAGGCCCCACCCCTCCAGAGGCCTCCCTTTCCCGGGTACCCAGGCTTCTTCAGCTGCAAGGATCGCACCCCCACCCCGCACAGGCCCCCCGCGGGACACCCGCGCAAGCGGCGCAGACGCTGGGAGAGGCCAGGGCAGTTCCAAGGCACAGGCCTCGGATCGGAGTACCCGCGGATCCTGAAGGGCAAACGCTGGGATGCCCTGGGATGGGGAGGGTCTCAGCCGCTTCGGTCGCCACTCGGGCCCCAAAGGGACGCGCGGAACCTTCGCGGGGACCGAGGGCTGACATGTCGCGGGCCCGCCGCGTGGGTTGGAGGCCGCCTGGCCGCGGGGCAGGCAGGTGCAGGCGCGCGGGATTCTGATTGGTCCCGGTGCCGCGGGAGCCGGAGGCGGGGCGCGGGCGGGGGTCTGGCGCTGCCGAGGCTTCCCTCTGGCTAGCGCAGTGGCGGCGCAGAGGTCGCGCACAGATGCGGGTCAGAGCTGCGCAGGGAGGCGGCAGAGGCGGGAAGGAAGCTGCCAGAGAAGCCCCGTAGGTAAGCGCGGGAGCCCGCGGGCCAGGGAGGGTCCGCCGCGCCGGGAACCCCCGCGACCTCGGGGCACGACCGAGAGCCCGGAGGTGGGGTAGATCGCGCGGGGACCCGCTGCCACACCGCGAGGTGCCCGAGAGTGAAAACGCATAGGCCCCGGCAAAAGTGCGGGTCCAGCAGGAGACGCGGGGATGCTTCGGACTTAGTGGCCAAGGTTCCGGCGCAATCCCGGCCAGGCCGCCCCTCCCCCGCCGTCCACCGCGCGGCGCCTCGGGGCGCTGCCGCGGGTTGCGCGCGGCGGGTAGGGGGGTGGGTGGTGATGCCAGTGGGGGCCGGGAGGGGGGTTCCCGCAGGGAGGGGGATGGAGGAGGGGAGGCCCCGCTGCCCCGCGGCCCCGCGGCTCAGGCACCGCCGCGTCCGCTCCTGATTGCAGGCGCCTGTGAGCCGGGTGCGGTGCCTGGACGAAAGATGCATCATGGAATGAACCGGAGCCCGGGAGACGGATTTCTGGAGAAGCAGCAGCAGCAGCAGCCGCTGCCCCCTCGCAGGCTGCTGGCCGTGGTCCTGTAGATCCAGCTGGCTCTGTGCTTCGGCCCCGCACAGCTTACGGGCGGTGAGTGACCTCAGGGTCCACGGCGCGGGGGTGGGCGCCAACAGGAGACCACCCTCCGCCGGGACCCCCGGCGTTTCTCCGATGCCTGCGCGCGGCGCGCCCAGGGTGCATGCACAGCCCCATGGTGCCTGGAGCTGCCCAGCGGCCCGCAGCCAGGCTCCTCCGAATGGGGCAAAATGAGCGGGCCCATTACCCTCACTTGGGCCGCGGGCGAGCCAGAGAGAGGGAGAGGGCACTTCTGAGCTGAGCGCGTGTTTGTGGGCCTGTGCATGGTGTCGGAACCCTCAGTGGACAGGGACCAGGTGTCAGCTGTCAGATAGAAGCCGGGTCAGGTTGCCCCACCCCCCACCCATCCTCCTTGTGAGTGTGAAATGTCTGAGGAACAGGCTAGTCTGGCAGAGGGACGGGTCTGTCGGGAAGTTCACTTTCTCTTACCTCTGGAGGTGCTGAGTTCCTGCACTGCTGTGCGGGTGTATGGGGGCCGGGCTGGGGCACAGAGGGTCCCGTCAGGGGTGCTTCTGGGGGATGGCCTTGTATCTCCATGTCTGATTTCCAGGGGAATGCAGTCGAGTGCATCCGTGGGAAGTGGGAGCTGGCTGAAAGAAAATGCAGAGCCTTGGTCCCCATCCGTGGCTGACCCTCTGTGTTTTGGGATCTGGGGGAGGGAGCTCTGTCTGCCTTGGTGGAGGAGAGGGAGGGAGGGAGTCCTGGCTGCATTTGGGAGCTGATTGCTGTCCCTTCCGGATTTCTGAGAGAGCTTGCTCATGTGCCCCTGTGAAAGGGCAGACTCCTATGTTTCCCAGCTGAACTACCGTTCATATATAAATAAGTGATAATTGGTGGAAAAGCAGGTATTGATTGCTATGGATAAACCATTTCCCATATAAAATATTGCTGTTCAGAGAGTGAAGGGGAACAAGGAGAGACATGAGTGGAAAACTAGTAAAGGGGGGTGGGGAGGGACCGCAGAGGAATCCAGGTCTCAGGCATTGTGCGGAAAGATCTGGACATCTGGAGCATGGGGGAGCTTTTGGGGCGTGCACGTCTCAGGATTAGTGAGCGGATACTTGCTTCATCCTAGGGACCCATTTTGGCTTTCTTTGGTTTTCTAACAGGGGGTGACTTTTGGGTGCTCTTAGTTCTATAGAAATGTGTCTGAGGTAGGTGTCCTTTTCACAGAGGACATGGTCAAATGGGAGGTCAGGGCAGCCACTGTGCCGTCTGAGGGGATCTGGTTGGCCCCTCTGTGCTGCTCCAGAGTTAGCTCTGCTTCTGGGGTGTGTGGGAGCATGGGCAGGAGGGCACAAATGGGGCTGGGCCTCCTCCTTCCTTCATCGCTTCCTCCCGGTTCTAGCTTCGACCCCTAAACCAGGTCCATGCCATCCTTCCATCTCCTCCATCCATTTCTTCCGCATAGGTGACGGATCGTTGGCCTTAGGCTTCCCTTCTTGACCACTTTCCTCAGGCTGGAACCTGGACATGCCAGGCATCCGGCTACAGCTATATGCACGAAGACGTTATCTTAGGGGGAGGGCAGAGCAACGATGCAGAAGGTATCGGGGAACCTGAGTGACTGTGGAGCAGAGATGCTGAGAGAGAAGAGTAACCAGTCCAAGTGACTGTGTACTGGATCGCTTCATTACACTGACTTAGCCTGGACTTCACCTCCATCCATCCTCCACCCATTCCCCAATTTATGATTTATATTTATTATATATCTATCATATTACATATTTATTATTCTGCCCAGCACTTAACAGCTCCAGACAGACCCAGTGCTTTCCTTTGTTGGCTTCTTGTGTCTTCCTTCACCGGAACGTAAGTTCTCAAAGGGCACAGAAGTTTTGTGTTCTGTGATCACTTTCTCATCCTGTTCACAGCTGGTGCTCAACTAACACATCCTGAGGGAAATACTGCTGGCCACTGAAAGTGAAATCATAATTTTTCCCCCCAAAAGAGATTCACTACGTTTTGAAAAATGTCTCATAGTGGGCAGGGAGAGGCTGGGGGATGGAAGGGAAAAGTGAGGGAAAATAGCACAGGGACCGCAGAGTTGAAGTCGGGCCACTGCACTGTGGTCAGTCAGTGACATGGGCACAAAGCCACTCCCCTCATGCTGGGGAGACAGGCCTCAGGAGAAACCAAACGTGCTGACACCTTGATCTTGAGTGGCTGGCCTCCAAAACTGAGAAGATAGACCTGTCTTGGTCATGACCCCGCAAGGGCTACGTGGTTAGGGCTGCTTTAGCAGACCAACACAAAAGGTCCTATAGAAAACTCACAGCTGGGGTGTTGCGGTGGCCACCCTAATGTTTGTTTTTCTTATGTTGCATGAACGGAAGCAAATTATTCAGAATAACTTCTCTGTTGCATCATGTGTGGGTCAGAAACTATATTTGCTGGAGAGGCTTTTCTAAGAGAGGTGTTGGCGAATGTACCAGGCTCCCTCAGGAAGTATTCCATGAGGCGGAATGACCGCTTATTAGAAATGTCAGGGGACTCCAGCCTAGATCCCGTGTTTGGACAGAAAAACGTGTGTGTTCCTTTTGATCCTGATGGTGTCTGTACAAATGGGTTGCGCATTGGTTGAAGAACAGAGTTCAGTAGAATATACATACATGTAGACCTCTTACTACGGTAAAAACGTGCATGGTCAACTATTTCTCAGCTTTGCTGATTTGATGGCTTACTGAGGGGGAAAAAATGGGAGTAAATATTCAAAGGTGGAATGGTGCCCAACTCAGATTCCAGAACCCCCAAAGTGAGACCGTATTAGCAGGAATTAACTTGTGCCAAAGTGTCAAACCTACGGTGTGCAAAGCGGCCATCTCAATTTGATAAAGCCTAAACAAAGAAATAAATCCAAACCCGATAGAATCGGGATGATTTGCTGTTGGTATCAGGAAAATGGTTTTCAGGGCGCAAACTGCAGCGGCAAAACGGGGAGCCCCGGAAGTGAATTGCCGCCTGCCTGCACCACCTCCTTAGTTCACCCTTCAACTAGAGGGAGACCAGCCTCGGGCGGAACGGTGGGCGGAGGAGAAAGGGGTCGGGGGAGTGGGCCACCCCTATGCGGGTGCCGGGTTGTGCTCCAAGAACCACGTGGAGGCTCAGGCTACCCCCTGAGGACTGGGAGCCAACACCCGAACCCCTCGGGTTGAGGCCCCACCCCTCCAGAGGCCTCCCTTTCCCGGGTACCCAGGCTTCTTCAGCTGCAAGGATCGCACCCCCACCCCGCACAGGCCCCCCGCGGGACACCCGCGCAAGCGGCGCAGACGCTGGGAGAGGCCAGGGCAGTTCCAAGGCACAGGCCTCGGATCGGAGTACCCGCGGATCCTGAAGGGCAAACGCTGGGATGCCCTGGGATGGGGAGGGTCTCAGCCGCTTCGGTCGCCACTCGGGCCCCAAAGGGACGCGCGGAACCTTCGCGGGGACCGAGGGCTGACATGTCGCGGGCCCGCCGCGTGGGTTGGAGGCCGCCTGGCCGCGGGGCAGGCAGGTGCAGGCGCGCGGGATTCTGATTGGTCCCGGTGCCGCGGGAGCCGGAGGCGGGGCGCGGGCGGGGGTCTGGCGCTGCCGAGGCTTCCCTCTGGCTAGCGCAGTGGCGGCGCAGAGGTCGCGCACAGATGCGGGTCAGAGCTGCGCAGGGAGGCGGCAGAGGCGGGAAGGAACTGCCAGAGAAGCCCCGTAGGTAAGCGCGGGAGCCCGCGGGCCAGGGAGGGTCCGCCGCGCAGGGAACCCCCGCGACCTCGGGGCACGACCGAGAGCCCGGAGGTGGGGTAGGTCGCGCGGGGACCCGCTGCCACACCGCGAGGTGCCCGAGAGTGAAAACGCATAGGCCCCGGCAAAAGTGCGGGTCCAGCAGGAGACGCGGGGATGCTTCGGACTTAGTGGCCAAGGTTCCGGCGCAATCCCGGCCAGGCCGCCCCTCCCCCGCCGTCCACCGCGCGGCGCCTCGGGGCGCTGCCGCGGGTTGCGCGCGGCGGGTAGGGGGGTGGGTGGTGATGCCAGTGGGGGCCGGGAGGGGGGTTCCCGCAGGGAGGGGGATGGAGGAGGGGAGGCCCCGCTGCCCCGCGGCCCCGCGGCTCAGGCACCGCCGCGTCCGCTCCTGATTGCAGGCGCCTGTGAGCCGGGTGCGGTGCCTGGACGAAAGATGCATCATGGAATGAACCGGAGCCCGGGAGACGGATTTCTGGAGAAGCATCAGCAGCAGCAGCCGCTGCCCCCTCGCAGGCTGCTGGCCGTGGTCCTGTAGATCCAGCTGGCTCTGTGCTTCGGCCCCGCACAGCTTACGGGCGGTGAGTGACCTCAGGGTCCACGGCGCGGGGGTGGGCGCCAACAGGAGACCACCCTCCGCCGGGACCCCCGGCGTTTCTCCGATGCCTGCGCGCGGCGCGCCCAGGGTGCATGCACAGCCCCATGGTGCCTGGAGCTGCCCAGCGGCCCGCAGCCAGGCTCCTCCGAATGGGGCAAAATGAGCGGGCCCATTACCCTCACTTGGGCCGCGGGCGAGCCAGAGAGAGGGAGAGGGCACTTCTGAGCTGAGCGCGTGTTTGTGGGCCTGTGCATGGTGTCGGAACCCTCAGTGGACAGGGACCAGGTGTCAGCTGTCAGATAGAAGCCGGGTCAGGTTGCCCCACCCCCCACCCATCCTCCTTGTGAGTGTGAAATGTCTGAGGAACAGGCTAGTCTGGCAGAGGGACGGGTCTGTCGGGAAGTTCACTTTCTCTTACCTCTGGAGGTGCTGAGTTCCTGCACTGCTGTGCGGGTGTATGGGGGCCGGGCTGGGGCACAGAGGGTCCCGTCAGGGGTGCTTCTGGGGGATGGCCTTGTATCTCCATGTCTGATTTCCAGGGGAATGCAGTCGAGTGCTTCCGTGGGAAGTGGGAGCTGGCTGAAAGAAAATGCAGAGCCTTGGTCCCCATCCGTGGCTGACCCTCTGTGTTTTGGGATCTGGGGGAGGGAGCTCTGTCTGCCTTGGTGGAGGAGAGGGAGGGAGGGAGTCCTGGCTGCATTTGGGAGCTGATTGCTGTCCCTTCCGGATTTCTGAGAGAGCTTGCTCATGTGCCCCTGTGAAAGGGCAGACTCCTATGTTTCCCAGCTGAACTACTGTTCATATATAAATAAGTGATAATTGGTGGAAAAGCAGGTATTGATTGCTATGGATAAACCATTTCCCATATAAAATATTGCTGTTCAGAGAGTGAAGGGGAACAAGGAGAGACATGAGTGGAAAACTAGTAAAGGGGGGTGGGGAGGGACCGCAGAGGAATCCAGGTCTCAGGCATTGTGCGGAAAGATCTGGACATCTGGAGCATGGGGGAGCTTTTGGGGCGTGCACGTCTCAGGATTAGTGAGCGGATACTTGCTTCATCCTAGGGACCCATTTTGGCTTTCTTTGGTTTTCTAACAGGGGGTGACTTTTGGGTGCTCTTAGTTCTATAGAAATGTGTCTGAGGTAGGTGTCCTTTTCACAGAGGACATGGTCAAATGGGAGGTCAGGGCAGCCACTGTGCCGTCTGAGGGGATCTGGTTGGCCCCTCTGTGCTGCTCCAGAGTTAGCTCTGCTTCTGGGGTGTGTGGGAGCATGGGCAGGAGGGCACAAATGGGGCTGGGCCTCCTCCTTCCTTCATCCTTCCTCCCGGTTCTAGCTTCGACCCCTAAACCAGGTCCATGCCATCCTTCCATCTCCTCCATCCATTTCTTCCGCATAGGTGACGGATCGTTGGCCTTAGGCTTCCCTTCTTGACCACTTTCCTCAGGCTGGAACCTGGACATGCCAGGGATCCGGCTACAGCTATATGCACGAAGACGTTATCTTAGGGGGAGGGCAGAGCAACGATGCAGAAGGTATCGGGGAACCTGAGTGACTGTGGAGCAGAGATGCTGAGAGAGAAGAGTAACCAGTCCAAGTGACTGTGTACTGGATCGCTTCATTACACTGACTTAGCCTGGACTTCACCTCCATCCATCCTCCACCCATTCCCCAATTTATGATTTATATTTATTATATATCTATCATATTACATATTTATTATTCTGCCCAGCACTTAACAGCTCCAGACAGACCCAGTGCTTTCCTTTGTTGGCTTCTTGTGTCTTCCTTCACCGGAACGTAAGTTCTCAAAGGGCACAGAAGTTTTGTGTTCTGTGATCACTTTCTCATCCTGTTCACAGCTGGTGCTCAACTAACACATCCTGAGGGAAATACTGCTGGCCACTGAAAGTGAAATCATAATTTTTCCCCCCAAAAGAGATTCACTACGTTTTGAAAAATGTCTCATAGTGGGCAGGGAGAGGCTGGGGGATGGAAGGGAAAAGTGAGGGAAAATAGCACAGGGACCGCAGAGTTGAAGTCGGGCCACTGCACTGTGGTCAGTCAGTGACATGGGCACAAAGCCACTCCCCTCATGCTGGGGAGACAGGCCTCAGGAGAAACCAAACGTGCTGACACCTTGATCTTGAGTGGCTGGCCTCCAAAACTGAGAAGATAGACCTGTCTTGGTCATGACCCCGCAAGGGCTACGTGGTTAGGGCTGCTTTAGCAGACCAACACAAAAGGTCCTATAGAAAACTCACAGCTGGGGTGTTGCGGTGGCCACCCTAATGTTTGTTTTTCTTATGTTGCATGAACGGAAGCAAATTATTCAGAATAACTTCTCTGTTGCATCATGTGTGGGTCAGAAACTATATTTGCTGGAGAGGCTTTTCTAAGAGAGGTGTTGGCGAATGTACCAGGCTCCCTCAGGAAGTATTCCATGAGGCGGAATGACCGCTTATTAGAAATGTCAGGGGACTCCAGCCTAGATCCCGTGTTTGGACAGAAAAACGTGTGTGTTCCTTTTGATCCTGATGGTGTCTGTACAAATGGGTTGCGCATTGGTTGAAGAACAGAGTTCAGTAGAATATACATACATGTAGACCTCTTACTACGGTAAAAACGTGCATGGTCAACTATTTCTCAGCTTTGCTGATTTGATGGCTTACTGAGGGGGAAAAAATGGGAGTAAATATTCAAAGGTGGAATGGTGCCCAACTCAGATTCCAGAACCCCCAAAGTGAGACCGTATTAGCAGGAATTAACTTGTGCCAAAGTGTCAAACCTACGGTGTGCAAAGCGGCCATCTCAATTTGATAAAGCCTAAACAAAGAAATAAATCCAAACCCGATAGAATCGGGATGATTTGCTGTTGGTATCAGGAAAATGGTTTTCAGGGCGCAAACTGCAGCGGCAAAACGGGGAGCCCCGGAAGTGAATTGCCGCCTGCCTGCACCACCTCCTTAGTTCACCCTTCAACTAGAGGGAGACCAGCCTCGGGCGGAACGGTGGGCGGAGGAGAAAGGGGTCGGGGGAGTGGGCCACCCCTATGCGGGTGCCGGGTTGTGCTCCAAGAACCACGTGGAGGCTCAGGCTACCCCCTGAGGACTGGGAGCCAACACCCGAACCCCTCGGGTTGAGGCCCCACCCCTCCAGAGGCCTCCCTTTCCCGGGTACCCAGGCTTCTTCAGCTGCAAGGATCGCACCCCCACCCCGCACAGGCCCCCCGCGGGACACCCGCGCAAGCGGCGCAGACGCTGGGAGAGGCCAGGGCAGTTCCAAGGCACAGGCCTCGGATCGGAGTACCCGCGGATCCTGAAGGGCAAACGCTGGGATGCCCTGGGATGGGGAGGGTCTCAGCCGCTTCGGTCGCCACTCGGGCCCCAAAGGGACGCGCGGAACCTTCGCGGGGACCGAGGGCTGACATGTCGCGGGCCCGCCGCGTGGGTTGGAGGCCGCCTGGCCGCGGGGCAGGCAGGTGCAGGCGCGCGGGATTCTGATTGGTCCCGGTGCCGCGGGAGCCGGAGGCGGGGCGCGGGCGGGGGTCTGGCGCTGCCGAGGCTTCCCTCTGGCTAGCGCAGTGGCGGCGCAGAGGTCGCGCACAGATGCGGGTCAGAGCTGCGCAGGGAGGCGGCAGAGGCGGGAAGGAACTGCCAGAGAAGCCCCGTAGGTAAGCGCGGGAGCCCGCGGGCCAGGGAGGGTCCGCCGCGCAGGGAACCCCCGCGACCTCGGGGCACGACCAAGAGCCCGGAGGTGGGGTAGGTCGCGCGGGGACCCGCTGCCACACCGCGAGGTGCCCGAGAGTGAAAACGCATAGGCCCCGGCAAAAGTGCGGGTCCAGCAGGAGACGCGGGGATGCTTCGGACTTAGTGGCCAAGGTTCCGGCGCAATCCCGGCCAGGCCGCCCCTCCCCCGCCGTCCACCGCGCGGCGCCTCGGGGCGCTGCCGCGGGTTGCGCGCGGCGGGTAGGGGGGTGGGTGGTGATGCCAGTGGGGGCCGGGAGGGGGGTTCCCGCAGGGAGGGGGATGGAGGAGGGGAGGCCCCGCTGCCCCGCGGCCCCGCGGCTCAGGCACCGCCGCGTCCGCTCCTGATTGCAGGCGCCTGTGAGCCGGGTGCGGTGCCTGGACAAAAGATGCATCATGGAATGAACCGGAGCCCGGGAGACGGATTTCTGGAGAAGCATCAGCAGCAGCAGCCGCTGCCCCCTCGCAGGCTGCTGGCCGTGGTCCTGTAGATCCAGCTGGCTCTGTGCTTCGGCCCCGCACAGCTTACGGGCGGTGAGTGACCTCAGGGTCCACGGCGCGGGGGTGGGCGCCAACAGGAGACCACCCTCCGCCGGGACCCCCGGCGTTTCTCCGATGCCTGCGCGCGGCGCGCCCAGGGTGCATGCACAGCCCCATGGTGCCTGGAGCTGCCCAGCGGCCCGCAGCCAGGCTCCTCCGAATGGGGCAAAATGAGCGGGCCCATTACCCTCACTTGGGCCGCGGGCGAGCCAGAGAGAGGGAGAGGGCACTTCTGAGCTGAGCGCGTGTTTGTGGGCCTGTGCATGGTGTCGGAACCCTCAGTGGACAGGGACCAGGTGTCAGCTGTCAGATAGAAGCCGGGTCAGGTTGCCCCACCCCCCACCCATCCTCCTTGTGAGTGTGAAATGTCTGAGGAACAGGCTAGTCTGGCAGAGGGACGGGTCTGTCGGGAAGTTCACTTTCTCTTACCTCTGGAGGTGCTGAGTTCCTGCACTGCTGTGCGGGTGTATGGGGGCCGGGCTGGGGCACAGAGGGTCCCGTCAGGGGTGCTTCTGGGGGATGGCCTTGTATCTCCATGTCTGATTTCCAGGGGAATGCAGTCGAGTGCATCCGTGGGAAGTGGGAGCTGGCTGAAAGAAAATGCAGAGCCTTGGTCCCCATCCGTGGCTGACCCTCTGTGTTTTGGGATCTGGGGGAGGGAGCTCTGTCTGCCTTGGTGGAGGAGAGGGAGGGAGGGAGTCCTGGCTGCATTTGGGAGCTGATTGCTGTCCCTTCCGGATTTCTGAGAGAGCTTGCTCATGTGCCCCTGTGAAAGGGCAGACTCCTATGTTTCCCAGCTGAACTACTGTTCATATATAAATAAGTGATAATTGGTGGAAAAGCAGGTATTGATTGCTATGGATAAACCATTTCCCATATAAAATATTGCTGTTCAGAGAGTGAAGGGGAACAAGGAGAGACATGAGTGGAAAACTAGTAAAGGGGGGTGGGGAGGGACCGCAGAGGAATCCAGGTCTCAGGCATTGTGCGGAAAGATCTGGACATCTGGAGCATGGGGGAGCTTTTGGGGCGTGCACGTCTCAGGATTAGTGAGCGGATACTTGCTTCATCCTAGGGACCCATTTTGGCTTTCTTTGGTTTTCTAACAGGGGGTGACTTTTGGGTGCTCTTAGTTCTATAGAAATGTGTCTGAGGTAGGTGTCCTTTTCACAGAGGACATGGTCAAATGGGAGGTCAGGGCAGCCACTGTGCCGTCTGAGGGGATCTGGTTGGCCCCTCTGTGCTGCTCCAGAGTTAGCTCTGCTTCTGGGGTGTGTGGGAGCATGGGCAGGAGGGCACAAATGGGGCTGGGCCTCCTCCTTCCTTCATCCTTCCTCCCGGTTCTAGCTTCGACCCCTAAACCAGGTCCATGCCATCCTTCCATCTCCTCCATCCATTTCTTCCGCATAGGTGACGGATCGTTGGCCTTAGGCTTCCCTTCTTGACCACTTTCCTCAGGCTGGAACCTGGACATGCCAGGCATCCGGCTACAGCTATATGCACGAAGACGTTATCTTAGGGGGAGGGCAGAGCAACGATGCAGAAGGTATCGGGGAACCTGAGTGACTGTGGAGCAGAGATGCTGAGAGAGAAGAGTAACCAGTCCAAGTGACTGTGTACTGGATCGCTTCATTACACTGACTTAGCCTGGACTTCACCTCCATCCATCCTCCACCCATTCCCCAATTTATGATTTATATTTATTATATATCTATCATATTACATATTTATTATTCTGCCCAGCACTTAACAGCTCCAGACAGACCCAGTGCTTTCCTTTGTTGGCTTCTTGTGTCTTCCTTCACCGGAACGTAAGTTCTCAAAGGGCACAGAAGTTTTGTGTTCTGTGATCACTTTCTCATCCTGTTCACAGCTGGTGCTCAACTAACACACCCTGAGGGAAATACTGCTGGCCACTGAAAGTGAAATCATAATTTTTCCCCCCAAAAGAGATTCACTACGTTTTGAAAAATGTCTCATAGTGGGCAGGGAGAGGCTGGGGGATGGAAGGGAAAAGTGAGGGAAAATAGCACAGGGACCGCAGAGTTGAAGTCGGGCCACTGCACTGTGGTCAGTCAGTGACATGGGCACAAAGCCACTCCCCTCATGCTGGGGAGACAGGCCTCAGGAGAAACCAAACGTGCTGACACCTTGATCTTGAGTGGCTGGCCTCCAAAACTGAGAAGATAGACCTGTCTTGGTCATGACCCCGCAAGGGCTACGTGGTTAGGGCTGCTTTAGCAGACCAACACAAAAGGTCCTATAGAAAACTCACAGCTGGGGTGTTGCGGTGGCCACCCTAATGTTTGTTTTTCTTATGTTGCATGAACGGAAGCAAATTATTCAGAATAACTTCTCTGTTGCATCATGTGTGGGTCAGAAACTATATTTGCTGGAGAGGCTTTTCTAAGAGAGGTGTTGGCGAATGTACCAGGCTCCCTCAGGAAGTATTCCATGAGGCGGAATGACCGCTTATTAGAAATGTCAGGGGACTCCAGCCTAGATCCCGTGTTTGGACAGAAAAACGTGTGTGTTCCTTTTGATCCTGATGGTGTCTGTACAAATGGGTTGCGCATTGGTTGAAGAACAGAGTTCAGTAGAATATACATACATGTAGACCTCTTACTACGGTAAAAACGTGCATGGTCAACTATTTCTCAGCTTTGCTGATTGGATGGCTTACTGAGGGGGAAAAAATGGGAGTAAATATTCAAAGGTGGAATGGTGCCCAACTCAGATTCCAGAACCCCCAAAGTGAGACCGTATTAGCAGGAATTAACTTGTGCCAAAGTGTCAAACCTACGGTGTGCAAAGCGGCCATCTCAATTTGATAAAGCCTAAACAAAGAAATAAATCCAAACCCGATAGAATCGGGATGATTTGCTGTTGGTATCAGGAAAATGGTTTTCAGGGCGCAAACTGCAGCGGCAAAACGGGGAGCCCCGGAAGTGAATTGCCGCCTGCCTGCACCACCTCCTTAGTTCACCCTTCAACTAGAGGGAGACCAGCCTCGGGCGGAACGGTGGGCGGAGGAGAAAGGGGTCGGGGGAGTGGGCCACCCCTATGCGGGTGCCGGGTTGTGCTCCAAGAACCACGTGGAGGCTCAGGCTACCCCCTGAGGACTGGGAGCCAACACCCGAACCCCTCGGGTTGAGGCCCCACCCCTCCAGAGGCCTCCCTTTCCCGGGTACCCAGGCTTCTTCAGCTGCAAGGATCGCACCCCCACCCCGCACAGGCCCCCCGCGGGACACCCGCGCAAGCGGCGCAGACGCTGGGAGAGGCCAGGGCAGTTCCAAGGCACAGGCCTCGGATCGGAGTACCCGCGGATCCTGAAGGGCAAACGCTGGGATGCCCTGGGATGGGGAGGGTCTCAGCCGCTTCGGTCGCCACTCGGGCCCCAAAGGGACGCGCGGAACCTTCGCGGGGACCGAGGGCTGACATGTCGCGGGCCCGCCGCGTGGGTTGGAGGCCGCCTGGCCGCGGGGCAGGCAGGTGCAGGCGCGCGGGATTCTGATTGGTCCCGGTGCCGCGGGAGCCGGAGGCGGGGCGCGGGCGGGGGTCTGGCGCTGCCGAGGCTTCCCTCTGGCTAGCGCAGTGGCGGCGCAGAGGTCGCGCACAGATGCGGGTCAGAGCTGCGCAGGGAGGCGGCAGAGGCGGGAAGGAAGCTGCCAGAGAAGCCCCGTAGGTAAGCGCGGGAGCCCGCGGGCCAGGGAGGGTCCGCCGCGCCGGGAACCCCCGCGACCTCGGGGCACGACCGAGAGCCCGGAGGTGGGGTAGGTCGCGCGGGGACCCGCTGCCACGCCGCGAGGTGCCCGAGAGTGAAAACGCATAGGCCCCGGCAAAAGTGCGGGTCCAGCAGGAGACGCGGGGATGCTTCGGACTTAGTGGCCAAGGTTCCGGCGCAATCCCGGCCAGGCCGCCCCTCCCCCGCCGTCCACCGCGCGGCGCCTCGGGGCGCTGCCGCGGGTTGCGCGCGGCGGGTAGGGGGGTGGGTGGTGATGCCAGTGGGGGCCGGGAGGGGGGTTCCCACAGGGAGGGGGATGGAGGAGGGGAGGCCCCGCTGCCCCGCGGCCCCGCGGCTCAGGCACCGCCGCGTCCGCTCCTGATTGCAGGCGCCTGTGAGCCGGGTGCGGTGCCTGGACGAAAGATGCATCATGGAATGAACCGGAGCCCGGGAGACGGATTTCTGGAGAAGCAGCAGCAGCAGCAGCCGCTGCCCCCTCGCAGGCTGCTGGCCGTGGTCCTGTAGATCCAGCTGGCTCTGTGCTTCGGCCCCGCACAGCTTACGGGCGGTGAGTGACCTCAGGGTCCACGGCGCGGGGGTGGGCGCCAACAGGAGACCACCCTCCGCCGGGACCCCCGGCGTTTCTCCGATGCCTGCGCGCGGCGCGCCCAGGGTGCATGCACAGCCCCATGGTGCCTGGAGCTGCCCAGCGGCCCGCAGCCAGGCTCCTCCGAATGGGGCAAAATGAGCGGGCCCATTACCCTCACTTGGGCCGCGGGCGAGCCAGAGAGAGGGAGAGGGCACTTCTGAGCTGAGCGCGTGTTTGTGGGCCTGTGCATGGTGTCGGAACCCTCAGTGGACAGGGACCAGGTGTCAGCTGTCAGATAGAAGCCGGGTCAGGTTGCCCCACCCCCCACCCATCCTCCTTGTGAGTGTGAAATGTCTGAGGAACAGGCTAGTCTGGCAGAGGGACGGGTCTGTCGGGAAGTTCACTTTCTCTTACCTCTGGAGGTGCTGAGTTCCTGCACTGCTGTGCGGGTGTATGGGGGCCGGGCTGGGGCACAGAGGGTCCCGTCAGGGGTGCTTCTGGGGGATGGCCTTGTATCTCCATGTCTGATTTCCAGGGGAATGCAGTCGAGTGCTTCCGTGGGAAGTGGGAGCTGGCTGAAAGAAAATGCAGAGCCTTGGTCCCCATCCGTGGCTGACCCTCTGTGTTTTGGGATCTGGGGGAGGGAGCTCTGTCTGCCTTGGTGGAGGAGAGGGAGGGAGGGAGTCCTGGCTGCATTTGGGAGCTGATTGCTGTCCCTTCCGGATTTCTGAGAGAGCTTGCTCATGTGCCCCTGTGAAAGGGCAGACTCCTATGTTTCCCAGCTGAACTACTGTTCATATATAAATAAGTGATAATTGGTGGAAAAGCAGGTATTGATTGCTATGGATAAACCATTTCCCATTTAAAATATTGCTGTTCAGAGAGTGAAGGGGAACAAGGAGAGACATGAGTGGAAAACTAGTAAAGGGGGGTGGGGAGGGACCGCAGAGGAATCCAGGTCTCAGGCATTGTGCGGAAAGATCTGGACATCTGGAGCATGGGGGAGCTTTTGGGGCGTGCACGTCTCAGGATTCGTGAGCGGATACTTGCTTCATCCTAGGGACCCATTTTGGCTTTCTTTGGTTTTCTAACAGGGGGTGACTTTTGGGTGCTCTTAGTTCTATAGAAATGTGTCTGAGGTAGGTGTCCTTTTCACAGAGGACATGGTCAAATGGGAGGTCAGGGCAGCCACTGTGCCGTCTGAGGGGATCTGGTTGGCCCCTGTGTGCTGCTCCAGAGTTAGCTCTGCTTCTGGGGTGTGTGGGAGCATGGGCAGGAGGGCACAAATGGGGCTGGGCCTCCTCCTTCCTTCATCGCTTCCTCCCGGTTCTAGCTTCGACCCCTAAACCAGGTCCATGCCATCCTTCCATCTCCTCCATCCATTTCTTCCGCATAGGTGACGGATCGTTGGCCTTAGGCTTCCCTTCTTGACCACTTTCCTCAGGCTGGAACCTGGACATGCCAGGGATCCGGCTACAGCTATATGCACGAAGACGTTATCTTAGGGGGAGGGCAGAGCAACGATGCAGAAGGTATCGGGGCACCTGAGTGACTGTGGAGCAGAGATGCTGAGAGAGAAGAGTAACCAGTCCAAGTGACTGTGTACTGGATCGCTTCATTACACTGACTTAGCCTGGACTTCACCTCCATCCATCCTCCACCCATTCCCCAATTTATGATTTATATTTATTATATATCTATCATATTACATATTTATTATTCTGCCCAGCACTTAACAGCTCCAGACAGACCCAGTGCTTTCCTTTGTTGGCTTCTTGTGTCTTCCTTCACCGGAACGTAAGTTCTCAAAGGGCACAGAAGTTTTGTGTTCTGTGATCACTTTCTCATCCTGTTCACAGCTGGTGCTCAACTAACACATCCTGAGGGAAATACTGCTGGCCACTGAAAGTGAAATCATAATTTTTCCCCCCAAAAGAGATTCACTACGTTTTGAAAAATGTCTCAAAGTGGGCAGGGAGAGGCTGGGGGATGGAAGGGAAAAGTGAGGGAAAATAGCACAGGGACCGCAGAGTTGAAGTCGGGCCACTGCACTGTGGTCAGTCAGTGACATGGGCACAAAGCCACTCCCCTCATGCTGGGGAGACAGGCCTCAGGAGAAACCAAACGTGCTGACACCTTGATCTTGAGTGGCTGGCCTCCAAAACTGAGAAGATAGACCTGTCTTGGTCATGACCCCGCAAGGGCTACGTGGTTAGGGCTGTTTTAGCAGACCAACACAAAAGGTCCTATAGAAAACTCACAGCTGGGGTGTTGCGGTGGCCACCCTCATGTTGGCTTTTCTTATGTTGCATGAACGGAAGCAAATTATTCAGAATAACTTCTCTGTTGCATCATGTGTGGGTCAGAAACTATATTTGCTGGAGAGGCTTTTCTAAGAGAGGTGTTGGCGAATGTACCATGCTCCCTCAGGAAGTATTCCATGAGGCGGAATGACCGCTTATTAGAAATGTCAGGGGACTCCTGCCTAGATCCCGTGTTTGGACAGAAAAACGTGTGTGTTCCTTTTGATCCTGATGGTGTCTGTACAAATGGGTTGCGCATTGGTTGAAGAACAGAGTTCAGTAGAATATACATACATGTAGACCTCTTACTACGGTAAAAACGTGCATGGTCAACTATTTCTCAGCTTTGCTGATTGGATGGCTTACTGAGGGGGAAAAAAATGGGAGTAAATATTCAAACGGCAGAGGTCAGTTATAGGACCTCCGAAAGGTGGAATGGTGCCCAACTCAGATTCCAAAACCCCCAAAGTGAGACCGTATTAGCAGGAATTAACTTGTGCCAAAGTGTCAAACCTACGGTGTGCAAAGCGGCCATCTCAATTTGATAAAGTCTAAACAAAGAAATAAATCCAAACCCGATAGAATCGGGATGATTTGCTGTTGGTATCAGGAAAATGGTTTTCAGGGCGCAAACTGCAGCGGCAAAACGGGGAGCCCCGGAAGTGAATTGCCGCCTGCCTGCACCACCTCCTTAGTTCACCCTTCAACTAGAGGGAGACCAGCGTCGGGCGGAACGGTGGGCGGAGGAGAAAGGGGTCGGGGTGTGGGCCACCCCTATGCGGGTGCCGGGTTGTGCTCCAAGAACCACGTGGAGGCTCAGGCTACCCCCTGAGGACTGGGAGCCAACACCCGAACCCCTCGGGTTGAGGCCCCACCCCTCCAGAGGCCTCCCTTTCCCGGGTACCCAGGCTTCTTCAGCTGCAAGGATCGCACCCCCACCCCGCACAGGCCCCCCGCGGGACACCCGCGCAAGCGGCGCAGACGCTGGGAGAGGCCAGGGCAGTTCCAAGGCACAGGCCTCGGATCGGAGTACCCGCGGATCCTGAAGGGCAAACGCTGGGATGCCCTGGGATGGGGAGGGTCTCAGCCGCTTCGGTCGCCACTCGGGCCCCAAAGGGACGCGCGGAACCTTCGCGGGGACCGAGGGCTGACATGTCGCGGGCCCGCCGCGTGGGTTGGAGGCCGCCTGGCCGCGGGGCAGGCAGGTGCAGGCGCGCGGGATTCTGATTGGTCCCGGTGCCGCGGGAGCCGGAGGCGGGGCGCGGGCGGGGGTCTGGCGCTGCCGAGGCTTCCCTCTGGCTAGCGCCGTGGCGGCGCAGAGGTCACGCACAGATGCGGGTCAGAGCTGCGCAGGGAGGCGGCAGAGGCGGGAAGGAAGCTGCCAGAGAAGCCCCGTAGGTAAGCGCGGGAGCCCGCGGGCCAGGGGGGGGTCCGTCGCGCCGGGAACCCCCGCGACCTCGGGGCACGACCGAGAGCCCGGAGGTGGGGTAGGTCGCGCGGGGACCCGCTGCCACGCCGCGAGGTGCCCGAGAGTGAAAACGCATAGGCCCCGGCAAAAGTGCGGGTCCAGCAGGAGACGCGGGGATGCTTCGGACTTAGTGGCCAAGGTTCCGGCGCAATCCCGGCCAGGCCGCCCCTCCCCCGCCGTCCACCGCGCGGCGCCTCGGGGCGCTGCCGCGGGTTGCGCGCGGCGGGTAGGGGGGTGGGTGGTGATGCCAGTGGGGGCCGGGAGGGGGGTTCCCACAGGGAGGGGGATGGAGGAGGGGAGGCCCCGCTGCCCCGCGGCCCCGCGGCTCAGGCACCGCCGCGTCCGCTCCTGATTGCAGGCGCCTGTGAGCCGGGTGCGGTGCCTGGACGAAAGATGCATCATGGAATGAACCGGAGCCCGGGAGACGGATTTCTGGAGAAGCAGCAGCAGCAGCAGCCGCTGCCCCCTCGCAGGCTGCTGGCCGTGGTCCTGTAGATCCAGCTGGCTCTGTGCTTCGGCCCCGCACAGCTTACGGGCGGTGAGTGACCTCAGGGTCCACGGCGCGGGGGTGGGCGCCAACAGGAGACCACCCTCCGCCGGGACCCCCGGCGTTTCTCCGATGCCTGCGCGCGGCGCGCCCAGGGTGCATGCACAGCCCCATGGTGCCTGGAGCTGCCCAGCGGCCCGCAGCCAGGCTCCTCCGAATGGGGCAAAATGAGCGGGCCCATTACCCTCACTTGGGCCGCGGGCGAGCCAGAGAGAGGGAGAGGGCACTTCTGAGCTGAGCGCGTGTTTGTGGGCCTGTGCATGGTGTCGGAACCCTCAGTGGACAGGGACCAGGTGTCAGCTGTCAGATAGAAGCCGGGTCAGGTTGCCCCACCCCCCACCCATCCTCCTTGTGAGTGTGAAATGTCTGAGGAACAGGCTAGTCTGGCAGAGGGACGGGTCTGTCGGGAAGTTCACTTTCTCTTACCTCTGGAGGTGCTGAGTTCCTGCACTGCTGTGCGGGTGTATGGGGGCCGGGCTGGGGCACAGAGGGTCCCGTCAGGGGTGCTTCTGGGGGATGGCCTTGTATCTCCATGTCTGATTTCCAGGGGAATGCAGTCGAGTGCTTCCGTGGGAAGTGGGAGCTGGCTGAAAGAAAATGCAGAGCCTTGGTCCCCATCCGTGGCTGACCCTCTGTGTTTTGGGATCTGGGGGAGGGAGCTCTGTCTGCCTTGGTGGAGGAGAGGGAGGGAGGGAGTCCTGGCTGCATTTGGGAGCTGATTGCTGTCCCTTCCGGATTTCTGAGAGAGCTTGCTCATGTGCCCCTGTGAAAGGGCAGACTCCTATGTTTCCCAGCTGAACTACTGTTCATATATAAATAAGTGATAATTGGTGGAAAAGCAGGTATTGATTGCTATGGATAAACCATTTCCCATTTAAAATATTGCTGTTCAGAGAGTGAAGGGGAACAAGGAGAGACATGAGTGGAAAACTAGTAAAGGGGGGTGGGGAGGGACCGCAGAGGAATCCAGGTCTCAGGCATTGTGCGGAAAGATCTGGACATCTGGAGCATGGGGGAGCTTTTGGGGCGTGCACGTCTCAGGATTCGTGAGCGGATACTTGCTTCATCCTAGGGACCCATTTTGGCTTTCTTTGGTTTTCTAACAGGGGGTGACTTTTGGGTGCTCTTAGTTCTATAGAAATGTGTCTGAGGTAGGTGTCCTTTTCACAGAGGACATGGTCAAATGGGAGGTCAGGGCAGCCACTGTGCCGTCTGAGGGGATCTGGTTGGCCCCTGTGTGCTGCTCCAGAGTTAGCTCTGCTTCTGGGGTGTGTGGGAGCATGGGCAGGAGGGCACAAATGGGGCTGGGCCTCCTCCTTCCTTCATCGCTTCCTCCCGGTTCTAGCTTCGACCCCTAAACCAGGTCCATGCCATCCTTCCATCTCCTCCATCCATTTCTTCCGCATAGGTGACGGATCGTTGGCCTTAGGCTTCCCTTCTTGACCACTTTCCTCAGGCTGGAACCTGGACATGCCAGGGATCCGGCTACAGCTATATGCACGAAGACGTTATCTTAGGGGGAGGGCAGAGCAACGATGCAGAAGGTATCGGGGCACCTGAGTGACTGTGGAGCAGAGATGCTGAGAGAGAAGAGTAACCAGTCCAAGTGACTGTGTACTGGATCGCTTCATTACACTGACTTAGCCTGGACTTCACCTCCATCCATCCTCCACCCATTCCCCAATTTATGATTTATATTTATTATATATCTATCATATTACATATTTATTATTCTGCCCAGCACTTAACAGCTCCAGACAGACCCAGTGCTTTCCTTTGTTGGCTTCTTGTGTCTTCCTTCACCGGAACGTAAGTTCTCAAAGGGCACAGAAGTTTTGTGTTCTGTGATCACTTTCTCATCCTGTTCACAGCTGGTGCTCAACTAACACATCCTGAGGGAAATACTGCTGGCCACTGAAAGTGAAATCATAATTTTTCCCCCCAAAAGAGATTCACTACGTTTTGAAAAATGTCTCAAAGTGGGCAGGGAGAGGCTGGGGGATGGAAGGGAAAAGTGAGGGAAAATAGCACAGGGACCGCAGAGTTGAAGTCGGGCCACTGCACTGTGGTCAGTCAGTGACATGGGCACAAAGCCACTCCCCTCATGCTGGGGAGACAGGCCTCAGGAGAAACCAAACGTGCTGACACCTTGATCTTGAGTGGCTGGCCTCCAAAACTGAGAAGATAGACCTGTCTTGGTCATGACCCCGCAAGGGCTACGTGGTTAGGGCTGTTTTAGCAGACCAACACAAAAGGTCCTATAGAAAACTCACAGCTGGGGTGTTGCGGTGGCCACCCTCATGTTGGCTTTTCTTATGTTGCATGAACGGAAGCAAATTATTCAGAATAACTTCTCTGTTGCATCATGTGTGGGTCAGAAACTATATTTGCTGGAGAGGCTTTTCTAAGAGAGGTGTTGGCGAATGTACCATGCTCCCTCAGGAAGTATTCCATGAGGCGGAATGACCGCTTATTAGAAATGTCAGGGGACTCCTGCCTAGATCCCGTGTTTGGACAGAAAAACGTGTGTGTTCCTTTTGATCCTGATGGTGTCTGTACAAATGGGTTGCGCATTGGTTGAAGAACAGAGTTCAGTAGAATATACATACATGTAGACCTCTTACTACGGTAAAAACGTGCATGGTCAACTATTTCTCAGCTTTGCTGATTGGATGGCTTACTGAGGGGGAAAAAAATGGGAGTAAATATTCAAACGGCAGAGGTCAGTTATAGGACCTCCGAAAGGTGGAATGGTGCCCAACTCAGATTCCAAAACCCCCAAAGTGAGACCGTATTAGCAGGAATTAACTTGTGCCAAAGTGTCAAACCTACGGTGTGCAAAGCGGCCATCTCAATTTGATAAAGTCTAAACAAAGAAATAAATCCAAACCCGATAGAATCGGGATGATTTGCTGTTGGTATCAGGAAAATGGTTTTCAGGGCGCAAACTGCAGCGGCAAAACGGGGAGCCCCGGAAGTGAATTGCCGCCTGCCTGCACCACCTCCTTAGTTCACCCTTCAACTAGAGGGAGACCAGCGTCGGGCGGAACGGTGGGCGGAGGAGAAAGGGGTCGGGGTGTGGGCCACCCCTATGCGGGTGCCGGGTTGTGCTCCAAGAACCACGTGGAGGCTCAGGCTACCCCCTGAGGACTGGGAGCCAACACCCGAACCCCTCGGGTTGAGGCCCCACCCCTCCAGAGGCCTCCCTTTCCCGGGTACCCAGGCTTCTTCAGCTGCAAGGATCGCACCCCCACCCCGCACAGGCCCCCCGCGGGACACCCGCGCAAGCGGCGCAGACGCTGGGAGAGGCCAGGGCAGTTCCAAGGCACAGGCCTCGGATCGGAGTACCCGCGGATCCTGAAGGGCAAACGCTGGGATGCCCTGGGATGGGGAGGGTCTCAGCCGCTTCGGTCGCCACTCGGGCCCCAAAGGGACGCGCGGAACCTTCGCGGGGACCGAGGGCTGACATGTCGCGGGCCCGCCGCGTGGGTTGGAGGCCGCCTGGCCGCGGGGCAGGCAGGTGCAGGCGCGCGGGATTCTGATTGGTCCCGGTGCCGCGGGAGCCGGAGGCGGGGCGCGGGCGGGGGTCTGGCGCTGCCGAGGCTTCCCTCTGGCTAGCGCCGTGGCGGCGCAGAGGTCACGCACAGATGCGGGTCAGAGCTGCGCAGGGAGGCGGCAGAGGCGGGAAGGAAGCTGCCAGAGAAGCCCCGTAGGTAAGCGCGGGAGCCCGCGGGCCAGGGGGGGGTCCGTCGCGCCGGGAACCCCCGCGACCTCGGGGCACGACCGAGAGCCCGGAGGTGGGGTAGGTCGCGCGGGGACCCGCTGCCACGCCGCGAGGTGCCCGAGAGTGAAAACGCATAGGCCCCGGCAAAAGTGCGGGTCCAGCAGGAGACGCGGGGATGCTTCGGACTTAGTGGCCAAGGTTCCGGCGCAATCCCGGCCAGGCCGCCCCTCCCCCGCCGTCCACCGCGCGGCGCCTCGGGGCGCTGCCGCGGGTTGCGCGCGGCGGGTAGGGGGGTGGGTGGTGATGCCAGTGGGGGCCGGGAGGGGGGTTCCCACAGGGAGGGGGATGGAGGAGGGGAGGCCCCGCTGCCCCGCGGCCCCGCGGCTCAGGCACCGCCGCGTCCGCTCCTGATTGCAGGCGCCTGTGAGCCGGGTGCGGTGCCTGGACGAAAGATGCATCATGGAATGAACCGGAGCCCGGGAGACGGATTTCTGGAGAAGCAGCAGCAGCAGCAGCCGCTGCCCCCTCGCAGGCTGCTGGCCGTGGTCCTGTAGATCCAGCTGGCTCTGTGCTTCGGCCCCGCACAGCTTACGGGCGGTGAGTGACCTCAGGGTCCACGGCGCGGGGGTGGGCGCCAACAGGAGACCACCCTCCGCCGGGACCCCCGGCGTTTCTCCGATGCCTGCGCGCGGCGCGCCCAGGGTGCATGCACAGCCCCATGGTGCCTGGAGCTGCCCAGCGGCCCGCAGCCAGGCTCCTCCGAATGGGGCAAAATGAGCGGGCCCATTACCCTCACTTGGGCCGCGGGCGAGCCAGAGAGAGGGAGAGGGCACTTCTGAGCTGAGCGCATGTTTGTGGGCCTGTGCATGGTGTCGGAACCCTCAGTGGACAGGGACCAGGTGTCAGCTGTCAGATAGAAGCCGGGTCAGGTTGCCCCACCCCCCACCCATCCTCCTTGTGAGTGTGAAATGTCTGAGGAACAGGCTAGTCTGGCAGAGGGACGGGTCTGTCGGGAAGTTCACTTTCTCTTACCTCTGGAGGTGCTGAGTTCCTGCACTGCTGTGCGGGTGTATGGGGGCCGGGCTGGGGCACAGAGGGTCCCGTCAGGGGTGCTTCTGGGGGATGGCCTTGTATCTCCATGTCTGATTTCCAGGGGAATGCAGTCGAGTGCTTCCGTGGGAAGTGGGAGCTGGCTGAAAGAAAATGCAGAGCCTTGGTCCCCATCCGTGGCTGACCCTCTGTGTTTTGGGATCTGGGGGAGGGAGCTCTGTCTGCCTTGGTGGAGGAGAGGGAGGGAGGGAGTCCTGGCTGCATTTGGGAGCTGATTGCTGTCCCTTCCGGATTTCTCAGAGAGCTTGCTCATGTGCCCCTGTGAAAGGGCAGACTCCTATGTTTCCCAGCTGAACTACTGTTCATATATAAATAAGTGATAATTGGTGGAAAAGCAGGTATTGATTGCTATGGATAAACCATTTCCCATTTAAAATATTGCTGTTCAGAGAGTGAAGGGGAACAAGGAGAGACATGAGTGGAAAACTAGTAAAGGGGGGTGGGGAGGGACCGCAGAGGAATCCAGGTCTCAGGCATTGTGCGGAAAGATCTGGACATCTGGAGCATGGGGGAGCTTTTGGGGCGTGCACGTCTCAGGATTCGTGAGCGGATACTTGCTTCATCCTAGGGACCCATTTTGGCTTTCTTTGGTTTTCTAACAGGGGGTGACTTTTGGGTGCTCTTAGTTCTATAGAAATGTGTCTGAGGTAGGTGTCCTTTTCACAGAGGACATGGTCAAATGGGAGGTCAGGGCAGCCACTGTGCCGTCTGAGGGGATCTGGTTGGCCCCTGTGTGCTGCTCCAGAGTTAGCTCTGCTTCTGGGGTGTGTGGGAGCATGGGCAGGAGGGCACAAATGGGGCTGGGCCTCCTCCTTCCTTCATCGCTTCCTCCCGGTTCTAGCTTCGACCCCTCCAACCAGGTCCATGCCATCCTTCCATCTCCTCCATCCATTTCTTCCGCATAGGTGACGGATCGTTGGCCTTAGGCTTCCCTTCTTGACCACTTTCCTCAGGCTGGAACCTGGACATGCCAGGGATCCGGCTACAGCTATATGCACGAAGACGTTATCTTAGGGGGAGGGCAGAGCAACGATGCAGAAGGTATCGGGGCACCTGAGTGACTGTGGAGCAGAGATGCTGAGAGAGAAGAGTAACCAGTCCAAGTGACTGTGTACTGGATCGCTTCATTACACTGACTTAGCCTGGACTTCACCTCCATCCATCCTCCACCCATTCCCCAATTTATGATTTATATTTATTATATATCTATCATATTACATATTTATTATTCTGCCCAGCACTTAACAGCTCCAGACAGACCCAGTGCTTTCCTTTGTTGGCTTCTTGTGTCTTCCTTCACCGGAACGTAAGTTCTCAAAGGGCACAGAAGTTTTGTGTTCTGTGATCACTTTCTCATCCTGTTCACAGCTGGTGCTCAACTAACACATCCTGAGGGAAATACTGCTGGCCACTGAAAGTGAAATCATAATTTTTCCCCCCAAAAGAGATTCACTACGTTTTGAAAAATGTCTCAAAGTGGGCAGGGAGAGGCTGGGGGATGGAAGGGAAAAGTGAGGGAAAATAGCACAGGGACCGCAGAGTTGAAGTCGGGCCACTGCACTGTGGTCAGTCAGTGACATGGGCACAAAGCCACTCCCCTCATGCTGGGGAGACAGGCCTCAGGAGAAACCAAACGTGCTGACACCTTGATCTTGAGTGGCTGGCCTCCAAAACTGAGAAGATAGACCTGTCTTGGTCATGACCCCGCAAGGGCTACGTGGTTAGGGCTGTTTTAGCAGACCAACACAAAAGGTCCTATAGAAAACTCACAGCTGGGGTGTTGCGGTGGCCACCCTCATGTTGGCTTTTCTTATGTTGCATGAACGGAAGCAAATTATTCAGAATAACTTCTCTGTTGCATCATGTGTGGGTCAGAAACTATATTTGCTGGAGAGGCTTTTCTAAGAGAGGTGTTGGCGAATGTACCATGCTCCCTCAGGAAGTATTCCATGAGGCGGAATGACCGCTTATTAGAAATGTCAGGGGACTCCTGCCTAGATCCCGTGTTTGGACAGAAAAACGTGTGTGTTCCTTTTGATCCTGATGGTGTCTGTACAAATGGGTTGCGCATTGGTTGAAGAACAGAGTTCAGTAGAATATACATACATGTAGACCTCTTACTACGGTAAAAACGTGCATGGTCAACTATTTCTCAGCTTTGCTGATTGGATGGCTTACTGAGGGGGAAAAAAATGGGAGTAAATATTCAAACGGCAGAGGTCAGTTATAGGACCTCCGAAAGGTGGAATGGTGCCCAACTCAGATTCCAAAACCCCCAAAGTGAGACCGTATTAGCAGGAATTAACTTGTGCCAAAGTGTCAAACCTACGGTGTGCAAAGCGGCCATCTCAATTTGATAAAGTCTAAACAAAGAAATAAATCCAAACCCGATAGAATCGGGATGATTTGCTGTTGGTATCAGGAAAATGGTTTTCAGGGCGCAAACTGCAGCGGCAAAACGGGGAGCCCCAGAAGTGAATTGCCGCCTGCCTGCACCACCTCCTTAGTTCACCCTTCAACTAGAGGGAGACCAGCGTCGGGCGGAACGGTGGGCGGAGGAGAAAGGGGTCGGGGTGTGGGCCACCCCTATGCGGGTGCCGGGTTGTGCTCCAAGAACCACGTGGAGGCTCAGGCTACCCCCTGAGGACTGGGAGCCAACACCCGAACCCCTCGGGTTGAGGCCCCACCCCTCCAGAGGCCTCCCTTTCCCGGGTACCCAGGCTTCTTCAGCTGCAAGGATCGCACCCCCACCCCGCACAGGCCCCCCGCGGGACACCCGCGCAAGCGGCGCAGACGCTGGGAGAGGCCAGGGCAGTTCCAAGGCACAGGCCTCGGATCGGAGTACCCGCGGATCCTGAAGGGCAAACGCTGGGATGCCCTGAATGGGGAGGGTCTCAGCCGCTTCGGTCGCCACTCGGGCCCCAAAGGGACGCGCGGAACCTTCGCGGGGACCGAGGGCTGACATGTCGCGGGCCCGCCGCGTGGGTTGGAGGCCGCCTGGCCGCGGGGCAGGCAGGTGCAGGCGCGCGGGATTCTGATTGGTCCCGGTGCCGCGGGAGCCGGAGGCGGGGCGCGGGCGGGGGTCTGGCGCTGCCGAGGCTTCCCTCTGGCTAGCGCAGTGGCGGCGCAGAGGTCACGCACAGATGCGGGTCAGAGCTGCGCAGGGAGGCGGCAGAGGCGGGAAGGAAGCTGCCAGAGAAGCCCCGTAGGTAAGCGCGGGAGCCCGCGGGCCAGGGGGGGGTCCGTCGCGCCGGGAACCCCCGCGACCTCGGGGCACGACCGAGAGCCCGGAGGTGGGGTAGGTCGCGCGGGGACCCGCTGCCACGCCGCGAGGTGCCCGAGAGTGAAAACGCATAGGCCCCGGCAAAAGTGCGGGTCCAGCAGGAGACGCGGGGATGCTTCGGACTTAGTGGCCAAGGTTCCGGCGCAATCCCGGCCAGGCCGCCCCTCCCCCGCCGTCCACCGCGCGGCGCCTCGGGGCGCTGCCGCGGGTTGCGCGCGGCGGGTAGGGGGGTGGGTGGTGATGCCAGTGGGGGCCGGGAGGGGGGTTCCCACAGGGAGGGGGATGGAGGAGGGGAGGCCCCGCTGCCCCGCGGCCCCGCGGCTCAGGCACCGCCGCGTCCGCTCCTGATTGCAGGCGCCTGTGAGCCGGGTGCGGTGCCTGGACGAAAGATGCATCATGGAATGAACCGGAGCCCGGGAGACGGATTTCTGGAGAAGCAGCAGCAGCAGCAGCCGCTGCCCCCTCGCAGGCTGCTGGCCGTGGTCCTGTAGATCCAGCTGGCTCTGTGCTTCGGCCCCGCACAGCTTACGGGCGGTGAGTGACCTCAGGGTCCACGGCGCGGGGGTGGGCGCCAACAGGAGACCACCCTCCGCCGGGACCCCCGGCGTTTCTCCGATGCCTGCGCGCGGCGCGCCCAGGGTGCATGCAGAGCCCCATGGTGCCTGGAGCTGCCCAGCGGCCCGCAGCCAGGCTCCTCCGAATGGGGCAAAATGAGCGGGCCCATTACCCTCACTTGGGCCGCGGGCGAGCCAGAGAGAGGGAGAGGGCACTTCTGAGCTGAGCGCGTGTTTGTGGGCCTGTGCATGGTGTCGGAACCCTCAGTGGACAGGGACCAGGTGTCAGCTGTCAGATAGAAGCCGGGTCAGGTTGCCCCACCCCCAACCCATCCTCCTTGTGAGTGTGAAATGTCTGAGGAACAGGCTAGTCTGGCAGAGGGACGGGTCTGTCGGGAAGTTCACTTTCTCTTACCTCTGGAGGTGCTGAGTTCCTGCACTGCTGTGCGGGTGTATGGGGGCCGGGCTGGGGCACAGAGGGTCCCGTCAGGGGTGCTTCTGGGGGATGGCCTTGTATCTCCATGTCTGATTTCCAGGGGAATGCAGTCGAGTGCTTCCGTGGGAAGTGGGAGCTGGCTGAAAGAAAATGCAGAGCCTTGGTCCCCATCCGTGGCTGACCCTCTGTGTTTTGGGATCTGGGGGAGGGAGCTCTGTCTGCCTTGGTGGAGGAGAGGGAGGGAGGGAGTCCTGGCTGCATTTGGGAGCTGATTGCTGTCCCTTCCGGATTTCTGAGAGAGCTTGCTCATGTGCCCCTGTGAAAGGGCAGACTCCTATGTTTCCCAGCTGAACTACTGTTCATATATAAATAAGTGATAATTGGTGGAAAAGCAGGTATTGATTGCTATGGATAAACCATTTCCCATTTAAAATATTGCTGTTCAGAGAGTGAAGGGGAACAAGGAGAGACATGAGTGGAAAACTAGTAAAGGGGGGTGGGGAGGGACCGCAGAGGAATCCAGGTCTCAGGCATTGTGCGGAAAGATCTGGACATCTGGAGCATGGGGGAGCTTTTGGGGCGTGCACGTCTCAGGATTAGTGAGCGGATACTTGCTTCATCCTAGGGACCCATTTTGGCTTTCTTTGGTTTTCTAACAGGGGGTGACTTTTGGGTGCTCTTAGTTCTATAGAAATGTGTCTGAGGTAGGTGTCCTTTTCACAGAGGACATGGTCAAATGGGAGGTCAGGGCAGCCACTGTGCCGTCTGAGGGGATCTGGTTGGCCCCTCTGTGCTGCTCCAGAGTTAGCTCTGCTTCTGGGGTGTGTGGGAGCATGGGCAGGAGGGCACAAATGGGGCTGGGCCTCCTCCTTCCTTCATCGCTTCCTCCCGGTTCTAGCTTCGACCCCTCCAACCAGGTCCATGCCATCCTTCCATCTCCTCCATCCATTTCTTCCGCATAGGTGACGGATCGTTGGCCTTAGGCTTCCCTTCTTGACCACTTTCCTCAGGCTGGAACCTGGACATGCCAGGGATCCGGCTACAGCTATATGCACGAAGACGTTATCTTAGGGGGAGGGCAGAGCAACGATGCAGAAGGTATCGGGGCACCTGAGTGACTGTGGAGCAGAGATGCTGAGAGAGAAGAGTAACCAGTCCAAGTGACTGTGTACTGGATCGCTTCATTACACTGACTTAGCCTGGACTTCACCTCCATCCATCCTCCACCCATTCCCCAATTTATGATTTATATTTATTATATATCTATCATATTACATATTTATTATTCTGCCCAGCACTTAACAGCTCCAGACAGACCCAGTGCTTTCCTTTGTTGGCTTCTTGTGTCTTCCTTCACCGGAACGTAAGTTCTCAAAGGGCACAGAAGTTTTGTGTTCTGTGATCACTTTCTCATCCTGTTCACAGCTGGTGCTCAACTAACACATCCTGAGGGAAATACTGCTGGCCACTGAAAGTGAAATCATAATTTTTCCCCCCAAAAGAGATTCACTACGTTTTGAAAAATGTCTCATAGTGGGCAGGGAGAGGCTGGGGGATGGAAGGGAAAAGTGAGGGAAAATAGCACAGGGACCGCAGAGTTGAAGTCGGGCCACTGCACTGTGGTCAGTCAGTGACATGGGCACAAAGCCACTCCCCTCATGCTGGGGAGACAGGCCTCAGGAGAAACCAAACGTGCTGACACCTTGATCTTGAGTGGCTGGCCTCCAAAACTGAGAAGATAGACCTGTCTTGGTCATGACCCCGCAAGGGCTACGTGGTTAGGGCTGTTTTAGCAGACCAACACAAAAGGTCCTATAGAAAACTCACAGCTGGGGTGTTGCGGTGGCCACCCTCATGTTGGCTTTTCTTATGTTGCATGAACGGAAGCAAATTATTCAGAATAACTTCTCTGTTGCATCATGTGTGGGTCAGAAACTATATTTGCTGGAGAGGCTTTTCTAAGAGAGGTGTTGGCGAATGTACCAGGCTCCCTCAGGAAGTATTCCATGAGGCGGAATGACCGCTTATTAGAAATGTCAGGGGACTCCAGCCTAGATCCCGTGTTTGGACAGAAAAACGTGTGTGTTCCTTTTGATCCTGATGGTGTCTGTACAAATGGGTTGTGCATTGG
The DNA here is from genome assembly GCF_964662115.1 of Mustela nivalis. Taxonomy (NCBI): domain Eukaryota; kingdom Metazoa; phylum Chordata; class Mammalia; order Carnivora; family Mustelidae; genus Mustela; species Mustela nivalis. The sequence goes on from NW_028135361.1 coordinate 67,494, forward strand.
TTGAAGAACAGAGTTCAGTAGAATATACATACATGTAGACCTCTTACTACGGTAAAAACGTGCATGGTCAACTATTTCTCAGCTTTGCTGATTTGATGGCTTACTGAGGGGGAAAAAAATGGGAGTAAATATTCAAAGGTGGAATGGTGCCCAACTCAGATTCCAGAACCCCCAAAGTGAGACCGTATTAGCAGGAATTAACTTGTGCCAAAGTGTCAAACCTACGGTGTGCAAAGCGGCCATCTCAATTTGATAAAGCCTAAACAAAGAAATAAATCCAAACCCGATAGAATCGGGATGATTTGCTGTTGGTATCAGGAAAATGGTTTTCAGGGCGCAAACTGCAGCGGCAAAACGGGGAGCCCCGGAAGTGAATTGCCGCCTGCCTGCACCACCTCCTTAGTTCACCCTTCAACTAGAGGGAGACCAGCCTCGGGCGGAACGGTGGGCGGAGGAGAAAGGGGTCGGGGGAGTGGGCCACCCCTATGCGGGTGCCGGGTTGTGCTCCAAGAACCACGTGGAGGCTCAGGCTACCCCCTGAGGACTGGGAGCCAACACCCGAACCCCTCGGGTTGAGGCCCCACCCCTCCAGAGGCCTCCCTTTCCCGGGTACCCAGGCTTCTTCAGCTGCAAGGATCGCACCCCCACCCAGCACAGGCCCCCCGCGGGCCACCCGCGCAAGCGGCGCAGACGCTGGGAGAGGCCAGGGCAGTTCCAAGGCACAGGCCTCGGATCGGAGTACCCGCGGATCCTGAAGGGCAAACGCTGGGATGCCCTGGGATGGGGAGGGTCTCAGCCGCTTCGGTCGCCACTCGGGCCCCAAAGGGACGCGCGGAACCTTCGCGGGGACCGAGGGCTGACATGTCGCGGGCCCGCCGCGTGGGTTGGAGGCCGCCTGGCCGCGGGGCAGGCAGGTGCAGGCGCGCGGGATTCTGATTGGTCCCGGTGCCGCGGGAGCCGGAGCCGGGGCGCGGGCGGGGGTCTGGCGCTGCCGAGGCTTCCCTCTGGCTAGCGCAGTGGCGGCGCAGAGGTCACGCACAGATGCGGGTCAGAGCTGCGCAGGGAGGCGGCAGAGGCGGGAAGGAAGCTGCCAGAGAAGCCCCATAGGTAAGCGCGGGAGCCCGCGGGCCAGGGGGGGGTCCGTCGCGCCAGGAACCCCTGCGACCTCGGGGCACGACCGAGAGCCCGGAGGTGGGGTAGGTCGCGCGGGGACCCGCTGCCCCGCCGCGAGGTGCCCGAGAGTGAAAACGCATAGGCCCCGGCAAAAGTGCGGGTCCAGCAGGAGACGCGGGGATGTTTCGGACTTAGTGGCCAAGGTTCCGGCGCAATCCCGGCCAGGCCGCCCCTCCCCCGCCGTCCACCCGCGCGGCGCCTCGGGGCGCTGCCGCGGGTTGCGCGCGGCGGGTAGGGGGGTGGGTGGTGATGCCAGTGGTGGCCGGGAGGGGGGTTCCCGCAGGGAGGGGGATGGAGGAGGGGAGGCCCCGCTGCCCGGCGGCCCCGCGGCTCAGGCACCGCCGCGTCCGCTCCTGATTGCAGGCGCCTGTGAGCCGGGTGCGGTGCCTGGACGAAAGATGCATCATGGAATGAACCGGAGCCCGGGAGACGGATTTCTGGAGAAGCAGCAGCAGCAGCAGCCGCTGCCCCCTCGCAGGCTGCTGGCCGTGGTCCTGTAGATCCAGCTGGCTCTGTGCTTCGGCCCCGCACAGCTTACGGGCGGTGAGTGACCTCAGGGTCCACGGCGCGGGGGTGGGCGCCAACAGGAGACCACCCTCCGCCGGGACCCCCGGCGTTTCTCCGATGCCTGCGCGCGGCCCGCCCAGGGTGCATGCACAGCCCCATGGTGCCTGGAGCTGCCCAGCGGCCCGCAGCCAGGCTCCTCCGAATGGGGCAAAATGAGCGGGCCCATTACCCTCTCTTGGGCCGCGGGCGAGCCAGAGAGAGGGAGAGGGCACTTCTGAGCTGAGCGCGTGTTTGTGGGCCTGTGCATGGTGTCGGAACCCTCAGTGGACAGGGACCAGGTGTCAGCTGTCAGATAGAAGCCGGGTCAGGTTGCCCCCCCACCCACCCATCCTCCTTGTGAGTGTGAAATGTCTGAGGAACAGGCTAGTCTGGCAGAGGGACGGGTCTGTCGGGAAGTTCACTTTCTCTACCTCTGGAGGTGCTGAGTTCCTGCACTGCTGTGCGGGTGTATGGGGGCCGGGCTGGGGCACAGAGGGTCCCGTCAGGGGTGCTTCTGGGGGATGGCCTTGTATCTCCATGTCTGATTTCCAGGGGAATGCAGTCGAGTGCTTCCGTGGGAAGTGGGAGCTGGCTGAAAGAAAATTTAGAGCCTTGGTCCCCATCCGTGGCTGACCCTCTGTGTTTTGGGATCTGGGGGAGGGAGCTCTGTCTGCCTTGGTGGAGGAGAGGGAGGGAGGGAGTCCTGGCTGCATTTGGGAGCTGATTGCTGTCCCTTCCGGATTTCTGAGAGAGCTTGCTCATGTGCCCCTGTGAAAGGGCAGACTCCTATGTTTCCCAGCTGAACTACTGTTCATATATAAATAAGTGATAATTGGTGGAAAAGCAGGTATTGATTGCTATGGATAAACCATTTCCCATTTAAAATATTGCTGTTCAGAGAGTGAAGGGGAACAAGGAGAGACATGAGTGGAAAACTAGTAAAGGGGGGTGGGGAGGGACCGCAGAGGAATCCAGGTCTCAGGCATTGTGCGGAAAGATCTGGACATCTGGAGCATGGGGGAGCTTTTGGGGCGTGCACGTCTCAGGATTAGTGAGCGGATACTTGCTTCATCCTAGGGACCCATTTTGGCTTTCTTTGGTTTTCTAACAGGGGGTGACTTTTGGGTGCTCTTAGTTCTATAGAAATGTGTCTGAGGTAGGTGTCCTTTTCACAGAGGACATGGTCAAATGGGAGGTCAGGGCAGCCACTGTGCCGTCTGAGGGGATCTGGTTGGCCCCTCTGTGCTGCTCCAGAGTTAGCTCTGCTTCTGGGGTGTGTGGGAGCATGGGCAGGAGGGCACAAATGGGGCTGGGCCTCCTCCTTCCTTCATCGCTTCCTCCCGGTTCTAGCTTCGACCCCTCCAACCAGGTCCATGCCATCCTTCCATCTCCTCCATCCATTTCTTCCGCATAGGTGACGGATCGTTGGCCTTAGGCTTCCCTTCTTGACCACTTTCCTCAGGCTGGAACCTGGACATGCCAGGCATCCGGCTACAGCTATATGCACGAAGACGTTATCTTAGGGGGAGGGCAGAGCAACGATGCAGAAGGTATCGGGGCACCTGAGTGACTGTGGAGCAGAGATGCTGAGAGAGAAGAGTAACCAGTCCAAGTGACTGTGTACTGGATCGCTTCATTACACTGACTTAGCCTGGACTTCACCTCCATCCATCCTCCACCCATTCCCCAATTTATGATTTATATTTATTATATATCTATCATATTACATATTTATTATTCTGCCCAGCACTTAACAGCTCCAGACAGACCCAGTGCTTTCCTTTGTTGGCTTCTTGTGTCTTCCTTCACCGGAACGTAAGTTCTCAAAGGGCACAGAAGTTTTGTGTTCTGTGATCACTTTCTCATCCTGTTCACAGCTGGTGCTCAACTAACACATCCTGAGGGAAATACTGCTGGCCACTGAAAGTGAAATCATAATTTTTCCCCCCAAAAGAGATTCACTACGTTTTGAAAAATGTCTCATAGTGGGCAGGGAGAGGCTGGGGGATGGAAGGGAAAAGTGAGGGAAAATAGCACAGGGACCGCAGAGTTGAAGTCGGGCCACTGCACTGTGGTCAGTCAGTGACATGGGCACAAAGCCACTCCCCTCATGCTGGGGAGACAGGCCTCAGGAGAAACCAAACGTGCTGACACCTTGATCTTGAGTGGCTGGCCTCCAAAACTGAGAAGATAGACCTGTCTTGGTCATGACCCCGCAAGGGCTACGTGGTTAGGGCTGTTTTAGCAGACCAACACAAAAGGTCCTATAGAAAACTCACAGCTGGGGTGTTGCGGTGGCCACCCTCATGTTTGTTTTTCTTATGTTGCATGAACGGAAGCAAATTATTCAGAATAACTTCTCTGTTGCATCATGTGTGGGTCAGAAACTATATTTGCTGGAGAGGCTTTTCTAAGAGAGGTGTTGGCGAATGTACCAGGCTCCCTCAGGAAGTATTCCATGAGGCGGAATGACCGCTTATTAGAAATGTCAGGGGACTCCAGCCTAGATCCCGTGTTTGGACAGAAAAACGTGTGTGTTCCTTTTGATCCTGATGGTGTCTGTACAAATGGGTTGCGCATTGGTTGAAGAACAGAGTTCAGTAGAATATACATACATGTAGACCTCTTACTACGGTAAAAACGTGCATGGTCAACTATTTCTCAGCTTTGCTGATTTGATGGCTTACTGAGGGGGAAAAAATGGGAGTAAATATTCAAAGGTGGAATGGTGCCCAACTCAGATTCCAGAACCCCCAAAGTGAGACCGTATTAGCAGGAATTAACTTGTGCCAAAGTGTCAAACCTACGGTGTGCAAAGCGGCCATCTCAATTTGATAAAGCCTAAACAAAGAAATAAATCCAAACCCGATAGAATCGGGATGATTTGCTGTTGGTATCAGGAAAATGGTTTTCAGGGCGCAAACTGCAGCGGCAAAACGGGGAGCCCCGGAAGTGAATTGCCGCCTGCCTGCACCACCTCCTTAGTTCACCCTTCAACTAGAGGGAGACCAGCCTCGGGCGGAACGGTGGGCGGAGGAGAAAGGGGTCGGGGGAGTGGGCCACCCCTATGCGGGTGCCGGGTTGTGCTCCAAGAACCACGTGGAGGCTCAGGCTACCCCCTGAGGACTGGGAGCCAACACCCGAACCCCTCGGGTTGACGCCCCACCCCTCCAGAGGCCTCCCTTTCCCGGGTACCCAGGCTTCTTCAGCTGCAGGATCGCACCCCCACCCCGCACAGGCCCCCCGCGGGACACCCGCGCAAGCGGCGCAGACGCTGGGAGAGGCCAGGGCAGTTCCAAGGCACAGGCCTCGGATCGGAGTACCCGCGGATCCTGAAGGGCAAACGCTGGGATGCCCTGGGATGGGGAGGGTCTCAGCCGCTTCGGTCGCCACTCGGGCCCCAAAGGGACGCGCGGAACCTTCGCGGGGACCGAGGGCTGACATGTCGCGGTCCCGCCGCGTGGGTTGGAGGCCGCCTGGCCGCGGGGCAGGCAGGTGCAGGCGCGCGGGATTCTGATTGGTCCCGGTGCCACGGGAGCCGGAGGCGGGGCGCGGGCGGGGGTCTGGCGCTGCCGAGGCTTCCCTCTGGCTAGCGCAGTGGCGGCGCAGAGGTCGCGCACAGATGCGGGTCAGAGCTGCGCAGGGAGGCGGCAGAGGCGGGAAGGAAGCTGCCAGAGAAGCCCCGTAGGTAAGCGCGGGAGCCCGCGGGCCAGGGGGGGTCCGTCGCGCCAGGAACCCCCGCGACCTCGGGGCACGACCGAGAGCCCGGAGGTGGGGTAGGTCGCGCGGGGACCCGCTGCCACGCCGCGAGGTGCCCGAGAGTGAAAACGCATAGGCCCCGGCAAAAGTGCGGGTCCAGCAGGAGACGCGGGGATGCTTCGGACTTAGTGGCCAAGGTTCCGGCGCAATCCCGGCCAGGCCGCCCCTCCCCCAGCGACCACCCGCGCGGCGCGCCTCGGGGCGCTGCCGCGGGTTGCGCGCGGCGGGTAGGGGGGTGGGTGGTGATGCCAGTGGGGGCCGGGAGGGGGGTTCCCGCAGGGAGGGGGATGGAGGAGGGGAGGCCCCGCTGCCCCGCGGCCCCGCGGCTCAGGCACCGCCGCGTCCGCTCCTGATTGCAGGCGCCTGTGAGCCGGGTGCGGTGCCTGGACGAAAGATGCATCATGGAATGAACCGGAGCCCGGGAGACGGATTTCTGGAGAAGCAGCAGCAGCAGCAGCCGCTGCCCCCTCGCAGGCTGCTGGCCGTGGTCCTGTAGATCCAGCTGGCTCTGTGCTTCGGCCCCGCACAGCTTACGGGCGGTGAGTGACCTCAGGGTCCACGGCGCGGGGGTGGGCGCCAACAGGAGACCACCCTCCGCCGGGACCCCCGGCGTTTCTCCGATGCCTGCGCGCGGCCCGCCCAGGGTGCATGCACAGCCCCATGGTGCCTGGAGCTGCCCAGCGGCCCGCAGCCAGGCTCCTCCGAATGGGGCAAAATGAGCGGGCCCATTACCCTCACTTGGGCCGCGGGCGAGCCAGAGAGAGGGAGAGGGCACTTCTGAGCTGAGCGCGTGTTTGTGGGCCTGTGCATGGTGTCGGAACCCTCAGTGGACAGGGACCAGGTGTCAGCTGTCAGATAGAAGCCGGGTCAGGTTGCCCCACCCCCCACCCATCCTCCTTGTGAGTGTGAAATGTCTGAGGAACAGGCTAGTCTGGCAGAGGGACGGGTCTGTCGGGAAGTTCACTTTCTCTTACCTCTGGAGGTGCTGAGTTCCTGCACTGCTGTGCGGGTGTATGGGGGCCGGGCTGGGGCACAGAGGGTCCCGTCAGGGGTGCTTCTGGGGGATGGCCTTGTATCTCCATGTCTGATTTCCAGGGGAATGCAGTCGAGTGCATCCGTGGGAAGTGGGAGCTGGCTGAAAGAAAATGCAGAGCCTTGGTCCCAATCCGTGGCTGACCCTCTGTGTTTTGGGATCTGGGGGAGGGAGCTCTGTCTGCCTTGGTGGAGGAGAGGGAGGGAGGGAGTCCTGGCTGCATTTGGGAGCTGATTGCTGTCCCTTCCGGATTTCTGAGAGAGCTTGCTCATGTGCCCCTGTGAAAGGGCAGACTCCTATGTTTCCCAGCTGAACTACTGTTCATATATAAATAAGTGATAATTGGTGGAAAAGCAGGTATTGATTGCTATGGATAAACCATTTCCCATTTAAAATATTGCTGTTCAGAGAGTGAAGGGCAACAAGGAGAGACATGAGTGGAAAACTAGTAAAGGGGGGTGGGGAGGGACCGCGGAGGAATCCAGGTCTCAGGCATTGTGCGGAAAGATCTGGACATCTGGAGCATGGGGGAGCTTTTGGGGCGTGCACGTCTCAGGATTAGTGAGCGGATACTTGCTTCATCCTAGGGACCCATTTTGGCTTTCTCTGGTTTTCTAACAGGGGGTGACTTTTGGGTGCTCTTAGTTCTATAGAAATGTGTCTGAGGTAGGTGTCCTTTTCACAGAGGACATGGTCAAATGGGAGGTCAGGGCAGCCACTGTGCCGTCTGAGGGGATCTGGTTGGCCCCTCTGTGCTGCTCCAGAGTTAGCTCTGCTTCTGGGGTGTGTGGGAGCATGGGCAGGAGGGCACAAATGGGGCTGGGCCTCCTCCTTCCTTCATCGCTTCCTCCCGGTTCTAGCTTCGACCCCTCCAACCAGGTCCATGCCATCCTTCCATCTCCTCCATCCATTTCTTCCGCATAGGTGACGGATCGTTGGCCTTAGGCTTCCCTTCTTGACCACTTTCCTCAGGCTGGAACCTGGACATGCCAGGGATCCGGCTACAGCTATATGCACGAAGACGTTATCTTAGGGGGAGGGCAGAGCAACGATGCAGAAGGTATCGGGGCACCTGAGTGACTGTGGAGCAGAGATGCTGAGAGAGAAGAGTAACCAGTCCAAGTGACTGTGTACTGGATCGCTTCATTACACTGACTTAGCCTGGACTTCACCTCCATCCATCCTCCACCCATTCCCCAATTTATGATTTATATTTATTATATATCTATCATATTACATATTTATTATTCTGCCCAGCACTTAACAGCTCCAGACAGACCCAGTGCTTTCCTTTGTTGGCTTCTTGTGTCTTCCTTCACCGGAACGTAAGTTCTCAAAGGGCACAGAAGTTTTGTGTTCTGTGATCACTTTCTCATCCTGTTCACAGCTGGTGCTCAACTAACACATCCTGAGGGAAATACTGCTGGCCACTGAAAGTGAAATCATAATTTTTCCCCCCAAAAGAGATTCACTACGTTTTGAAAAATGTCTCATAGTGGGCAGGGAGAGGCTGGGGGATGGAAGGGAAAAGTGAGGGAAAATAGCACAGGGACCGCAGAGTTGAAGTCGGGCCACTGCACTGTGGTCAGTCAGTGACATGGGCACAAAGCCACTCCCCTCATGCTGGGGAGACAGGCCTCAGGAGAAACCAAACGTGCTGACACCTTGATCTTGAGTGGCTGGCCTCCAAAACTGAGAAGATAGACCTGTCTTGGTCATGACCCCGCAAGGGCTACGTGGTTAGGGCTGTTTTAGCAGACCAACACAAAAGGTCCTATAGAAAACTCACAGCTGGGGTGTTGCGGTGGCCACCCTCATGTTTGTTTTTCTTATGTGGCATGAACGGAAGCAAATTATTCAGAATAACTTCTCTGTTGCATCATGTGTGGGTCAGAAACTATATTTGCTGGAGAGGCTTTTCTAAGAGAGGTGTTGGCGAATGTACCAGGCTCCCTCAGGAAGTATTCCATGAGGCGGAATGACCGCTTATTAGAAATGTCAGGGGACTCCAGCCTAGATCCCGTGTTTGGACAGAAAAACGTGTGTGTTCCTTTTGATCCTGATGGTGTCTGTACAAATGGGTTGCGCATTGGTTGAAGAACAGAGTTCAGTAGAATATACATACATGTAGACCTCTTACTACGGTAAAAACGTGCATGGTCAACTATTTCTCAGCTTTGCTGATTGGATGGCTTACTGAGGGGGAAAAAAATGGGAGTAAATATTCAAAGGTGGAATGGTGCCCAACTCAGATTCCAGAACCCCCAAAGTGAGACCGTATTAGCAGGAATTAACTTGTGCCAAAGTGTCAAACCTACGGTGTGCAAAGCGGCCATCTCAATTTGATAAAGCCTAAACAAAGAAATAAATCCAAACCCGATAGAATCGGGATGATTTGCTGTTGGTATCAGGAAAATGGTTTTCAGGGCGCAAACTGCAGCGGCAAAACGGGGAGCCCCGGAAGTGAATTGCCGCCTGCCGGCACCACCTCCTTAGTTCACCCTTCAACTAGAGGGAGACCAGCCTCGGGCGGAACGGTGGGCGGAGGAGAAAGGGGTCGGGGGAGTGGGCCACCCCTATGCGGGTGCCGGGTTGTGCTCCAAGAACCACGTGGAGGCTCAGGCTACCCCCTGAGGACTGGGAGCCAACACCCGAACCCCTCGGGTTGAGGCCCCACCCCTCCTGAGGCCTCCCTTTCCCGGGTACCCAGGCTTCTTCAGCTGCAAGGATCGCACCCCCACCCCGCACAGGCCCCCCGCGGGACACCCGCGCAAGCGGCGCAGACGCTGGGAGAGGCCAGGGCAGTTGCAAGGCACAGGCCTCGGATCGGAGTACCCGCGGATCCTGAAGGGCAAACGCTGGGATGCCCTGGGATGGGGAGGGTCTCAGCCGCTTCGGTCGCCACTCGGGCCCCAAAGGGACGCGCGGAACCTTCGCGGGGACCGAGGGCTGACATGTCGCGGTCCCGCCGCGTGGGTTGGAGGCCGCCTGGCCGCGGGGCAGGCAGGTGCAGGCGCGCGGGATTCTGATTGGTCCCGGTGCCGCGGGAGCCGGAGGCGGGGCGCGGGCGGGGGTCTGGCGCTGCTGAGGCTTCCCTCTGGCTAGCGCAGTGGCGGCGCAGAGGTCGCGCACAGATGCCGGTCAGAGCTGCGCAGGGAGGCGGCAGAGGCGGGAAGGAAGCTGCCAGAGAAGCCCCGTAGGTAAGCGCGGGAGCCCGCGGGCCAGGGAGGGTCCGCCGCGCCGGGAACCCCCGCGAGCTCGGGGCACGACCGAGAGCCCGGAGGTGGGGTAGGTCGCGCGGGGACCCGCTGCCACGCCGCGAGGTGCCCGAGAGTGAAAACGCATAGGCCCCGGCAAAAGTGCGGGTCCAGCAGGAGACGCGGGGATGCTTCGGACTTAGTGGCCAAGGTTCCGGCGCAATCCCGGCCAGGCCGCCCCTCCCCCGCCGTCCACCCGCGCGGCGCCTCGGGGCGGTGCCGCGGGTTGCGCGCGGCGGATAGGGGGCTGGGTGGTGATGCCAGTGGGGGCCGGGAGGGGGGTTCCCGCAGGGAGGGGGATGGAGGAGGGGAGGCCCCGCTGCCCCGCGGCCCCGCGGCTCAGGCACCGCCGCGTCCGCTCCTGATTGCAGGCGCCTGTGAGCCGGGTGCGGTGCCTGGACGAAAGATGCATCATGGAATGAACCGGAGCCCGGGAGACGGATTTCTGGAGAAGCAGCAGCAGCAGCAGCCGCTGCCCCCTCGCAGGCTGCTGGCCGTGGTCCTGTAGATCCAGCTGGCTCTGTGCTTCGGCCCCGCACAGCTTACGGGCGGTGAGTGACCTCAGGGTCCACGGCGCGGGGTTGGGCGCCAACAGGAGACCACCCTCCGCCGGGACCCCCGGCGTTTCTCCGATGCCTGCGCGCGGCGCGCCCAGGGTGCATGCACAGCCCCATGGTGCCTGGAGCTGCCCAGCGGCCCGCAGCCAGGCTCCTCCGAATGGGGCAAAATGAGCGGGCCCATTACCCTCACTTGGGCCGCGGGCGAGCCAGAGAGAGGGAGAGGGCACTTCTGAGCTGAGCGCGTGTTTGTGGGCCTGTGCATGGTGTCGGAACCCTCAGTGGACAGGGACCAGGTGTCAGCTGTCAGATAGAAGCCGGTCAGGTTGCCCCACCCCCCACCCATCCTCCTTGTGAGTGTGAAATGTCTGAGGAACAGGCTAGTCTGGCAGAGGGACGGGTCTGTCGGGAAGTTCACTTTCTCTTACCTCTGGAGGTGCTGAGTTCCTGCACTGCTGTGCGGGTGTATGGGGGCCGGGCTGGGGCACAGAGGGTCCCGTCAGGGGTGCTTCTGGGGGATGGCCTTGTATCTCCATGTCTGATTTCCAGGGTAATGCAGTCGAGTGCTTCCGTGGGAAGTGGGAGCTGGCTGAAAGAAAATGCAGAGCCTTGGTCCCCATCCGTGGCTGACCCTCTGTGTTTTGGGATCTGGGGGAGGAGCTCTGTCTGCCTTGGTGGAGGAGAGGGAGGGAGGGAGTCCTGGCTGCATTTGGGAGCTGATTGCTGTCCCTTCCGGATTTCTGAGAGAGCTTGCTCATGTGCCCCTGTGAAAGGGCAGACTCCTATGTTTCCCAGCTGAACTACTGTTCATATATAAATAAGTGATAATTGGTGGAAAAGCAGGTATTGATTGCTATGGATAAACCATTTCCCATTTAAAATATTGCTGTTCAGAGAGTGAAGGGCAACAAGGAGAGACATGAGTGGAAAACTAGTAAAGGGGGGTGGGGAGGGACCGCAGAGGAATCCAGGTCTCAGGCATTGTGCGGAAAGATCTGGACATCTGGAGCATGGGGGAGCTTTTGGGGCGTGCACGTCTCAGGATTAGTGAGCGGATACTTGCTTCATCCTAGGGACCCATTTTGGCTTTCTTTGGTTTTCTAACAGGGGGTGACTTTTGGGTGCTCTTAGTTCTATAGAAATGTGTCTGAGGTAGGTGTCCTTTTCACAGAGGACATGGTCAAATGGGAGGTCAGGGCAGCCACTGTGCCGTCTGAGGGGATCTGGTTGGCCCCTCTGTGCTGCTCCAGAGTTAGCTCTGCTTCTGGGGTGTGTGGGAGCATGGGCAGGAGGGCACAAATGGGGCTGGGCCTCCTCCTTCCTTCATCGCTTCCTCCCGGTTCTAGCTTCGACCCCTCCAACCAGGTCCATGCCATCCTTCCATCTCCTCCATCCATTTCTTCCGCATAGGTGACGGATCGTTGGCCTTAGGCTTCCCTTCTTGACCACTTTCCTCAGGCTGGAACCTGGACATGCCAGGCATCCGGCTACAGCTATATGCACGAAGACGTTATCTTAGGGGGAGGGCAGAGCAACGATGCAGAAGGTATAGGGGCACTTGAGTGACTGTGGAGCAGAGATGCTGAGAGAGAAGAGTAACCAGTCCAAGTGACTGTGTACTGGGTCGCTTCATTACACTGACTTAGCCTGGACTTCACCTCCATCCATCCTCCACCCATTCCCCAATTTATGGTTTATATTTATTATATATCTATCATATTACATATTTATTATTCTGCCCAGCACTTAACAGCTCCAGACAGACCCAGTGCTTTCCTTTGTTGGCTTCTTGTGTCTTCCTTCACCGGAACGTAAGTTCTCAAAGGGCACAGAAGTTTTGTGTTCTGTGATCACTTTCTCATCCTGTTCACAGCTGGTGCTCAACTAACACATCCTGAGGGAAATACTGCTGGCCACTGAAAGTGAAATCATAATTTTTCCCCCCAAAAGAGATTCACTACGTTTTGAAAAATGTCTCATAGTGGGCAGGGAGAGGCTGGGGGATGGAAGGGAAAAGTGAGGGAAAATAGCACAGGGACCGCAGAGTTGAAGTCGGGCCACTGCACTGTGGTCAGTCAGTGACATGGGCACAAAGCCACTCCCCTCATGCTGGGGAGACAGGCCTCAGGAGAAACCAAACGTGCTGACACCTTGATCTTGAGTGGCTGGCCTCCAAAACTGAGAAGATAGACCTGTCTTGGTCATGACCCCGCAAGGGCTACGTGGTTAGGGCTGTTTTAGCAGACCAACACAAAAGGTCCTATAGAAAACTCACAGCTGGGGTGTTGCGGTGGCCACCCTCATGTTGGCTTTTCTTATGTTGCATGAACGGAAGCAAATTATTCAGAATAACTTCTCTGTTGCATCATGTGTGGGTCAGAAACTATATTTGCTGGAGAGGCTTTTCTAAGAGAGGTGTTGGCGAATGTACCAGGCTCCCTCAGGAAGTATTCCATGAGGCGGAATGACCGCTTATTAGAAATGTCAGGGGACTCCTGCCTAGATCCCGTGTTTGGACAGAAAAACGTGTGTGTTCCTTTTGATCCTGATGGTGTCTGTACAAATGGGTTGCGCATTGGTTGAAGAACAGAGTTCAGTAGAATATACATACATGTAGACCTCTTACTACGGTAAAAACGTGCATGGTCAACTATTTCTCAGCTTTGCTGATTTGATGGCTTACTGAGGGGGAAAAAATGGGAGTAAATATTCAAAGGTGGAATGGTGCCCAACTCAGATTCCAGAACCCCCAAAGTGAGACCGTATTAGCAGGAATTAACTTGTGCCAAAGTGTCAAACCTACGGTGTGCAAAGCGGCCATCTCAATTTGATAAAGCCTAAACAAAGAAATAAATCCAAACCCGATAGAATCGGGATGATTTGCTGTTGGTATCAGGAAAATGGTTTTCAGGGCGCAAACTGCAGCGGCAAAACGGGGAGCCCCGGAAGTGAATTGCCGCCTGCCTGCACCACCTCCTTAGTTCACCCTTCAACTAGAGGGAGACCAGCCTCGGGCGGAACGGTGGGCGGAGGAGAAAGGGGTCGGGGGAGTGGGCCACCCCTATGCGGGTGCCGGGTTGTGCTCCAAGAACCACGTGGAGGCTCAGGCTACCCCCTGAGGACTGGGAGCCAACACCCGAACCCCTCGGGTTGAGGCCCCACCCCTCCAGAGGCCTCCCTTTCCCGGGTACCCAGGCTTCTTCAGCTGCAAGGATCGCACCCCCACCCCGCACAGGCCCCCCGCGGGACACCCGCGCAAGCGGCCGCAGACGCTGGGAGAGGCCAGGGCAGTTGCAAGGCACAGGCCTCGGATCGGAGTACCCGCGGATCCTGAAGGGCAAACGCTGGGATGCCCTGGGTTTGGGAGGGTCTCAGCCGCTTCGGTCGCCACTCGGGCCCCAAAGGGACGCGCGGAACCTTCGCGGGGACCGAGGGCTGACATGTCGCGGGCCCGCCGCGTGGGTTGGAGGCCGCCTGGCCGCGGGGCAGGCAGGTGCAGGCGCGCGGGATTCTGATTGGTCCCGGTGCCGCGGGAGCCGGAGGCGGGGCGCGGGCGGGTGTCTGGCACTGCCGAGGCTTCCCTCTGGCTAGCGCAGTGGCGGCGCAGAGGTCGCGCACAGATGCGGGTCAGAGCTGCGCAGGGAGGCGGCAGAGGCGGGAAGGAAGCTGCCAGAGAAGCCCCGTAGGTAAGCGCGGGAGCCCGCGGGCCAGGGAGGGTCCGCCGCGCCGGGAACCCCCGCGACCTCGGGGCACGACCGAGAGCCCGGAGGTGGGGTAGGTCGCGCGGGGACCCGCTGCCACACCGCGAGGTGCCCGAGAGTGAAAACGCATAGGCCCCGGCAAAAGTGCGGGTCCAGCAGGAGACGCGGGGATGCTTCGGACTTAGTGGCCAAGGTTCCGGCGCAATCCCGGCCAGGCCGCCCCTCCCCCGCCGTCCACCCGCGCGGCGCCTCGGGGCGGTGCCGCGGGTTGCGCGCGGCGGATAGGGGGCTGGGTGGTGATGCCAGTGGGGGCCGGGAGGGGGGTTCCCGCAGGGAGGGGGATGGAGGAGGGGAGGCCCCGCTGCCCCGCGGCCCCGCGGCTCAGGCACCGCCGCGTCCGCTCCTGATTGCAGGCGCCTGTGAGCCGGGTGCGGTGCCTGGACGAAAGATGCATCATGGAATGAACCGGAGCCCGGGAGACGGATTTCTGGAGAAGCAGCAGCAGCAGCAGCCGCTGCCCCCTCGCAGGCTGCTGGCCGTGGTCCTGTAGATCCAGCTGGCTCTGTGCTTCGGCCCCGCACAGCTTACGGGCGGTGAGTGACCTCAGGGTCCACGGCGCGGGGGTGGGCGCCAACAGGAGACCACCCTCCGCCGGGACACCCGGCGTTTCTCCGATGCCTGCGCGCGGCGCGCCCAGGGTGCATGCACAGCCCCATGGTGCCTGGAGCTGCCCAGCGGCCCGCAGCCAGGCTCCTCCGAATGGGGCAAAATGAGCGGGCCCATTACCCTCACTTGGGCCGCGGGCGAGCCAGAGAGAGGGAGAGGGCACTTCTGAGCTGAGCGCGTGTTTGTGGGCCTGTGCATGGTGTCGGAACCCTCAGTGGACAGGGACCAGGTGTCAGCTGTCAGATAGAAGCCGGTCAGGTTGCCCCACCCCCCACCCATCCTCCTTGTGAGTGTGAAATGTCTGAGGAACAGGCTAGTCTGGCAGAGGGACGGGTCTGTCGGGAAGTTCACTTTCTCTTACCTCTGGAGGTGCTGAGTTCCTGCACTGCTGTGCGGGTGTATGGGGGCCGGGCTGGGGCACAGAGGGTCCCGTCAGGGGTGCTTCTGGGGGATGGCCTTGTATCTCCATGTCTGATTTCCAGGGGAATGCAGTCGAGTGCTTCCGTGGGAAGTGGGAGCTGGCTGAAAGAAAATGCAGAGCCTTGGTCCCCATCCGTGGCTGACCCTCTGTGTTTTGGGAACTGGGGGAGGGAGCTCTGTCTGCCTTGGTGGAGGAGAGGGAGGGAGGGAGTCCTGGCTGCATTTGGGAGCTGATTGCTGTCCCTTCCGGATTTCTGAGAGAGCTTGCTCATGTGCCCCTGTGAAAGGGCAGACTCCTATGTTTCCCAGCTGAACTACTGTTCATATATAAATAAGTGATAATTGGTGGAAAAGCAGGTATTGATTGCTATGGATAAACCATTTCCCATTTAAAATATTGCTGTTCAGAGAGTGAAGGGCAACAAGGAGAGACATGAGTGGAAAACTAGTAAAGGGGGGTGGGGAGGGACCGCAGAGGAATCCAGGTCTCAGGCATTGTGCGGAAAGATCTGGACATCTGGAGCATGGGGGAGCTTTTGGGGCGTGCACGTCTCAGGATTAGTGAGCGGATACTTGCTTCATCCTAGGGACCCATTTTGGCTTTCTTTGGTTTTCTAACAGGGGGTGACTTTTGGGTGCTCTTAGTTCTATAGAAATGTGTCTGAGGTAGGTGTCCTTTTCACAGAGGACATGGTCAAATGGGAGGTCAGGGCAGCCACTGTGCCGTCTGAGGGGATCTGGTTGGCCCCTCTGTGCTGCTCCAGAGTTAGCTCTGCTTCTGGGGTGTGTGGGAGCATGGGCAGGAGGGCACAAATGGGGCTGGGCCTCCTCCTTCCTTCATCGCTTCCTCCCGGTTCTAGCTTCGACCCCTCCAACCAGGTCCATGCCATCCTTCCATCTCCTCCATCCATTTCTTCCGCATAGGTGACGGATCGTTGGCCTTAGGCTTCCCTTCTTGACCACTTTCCTCAGGCTGGAACCTGGACATGCCAGGCATCCGGCTACAGCTATATGCACGAAGACGTTATCTTAGGGGGAGGGCAGAGCAACGATGCAGAAGGTATCGGGGCACTTGAGTGACTGTGGAGCAGAGATGCTGAGAGAGAAGAGTAACCAGTCCAAGTGACTGTGTACTGGATCGCTTCATTACACTGACTTAGCCTGGACTTCACCTCCATCCATCCTCCACCCATTCCCCAATTTATGATTTATATTTATTATATATCTATCATATTACATATTTATTATTCTGCCCAGCACTTAACAGCTCCAGACAGACCCAGTGCTTTCCTTTGTTGGCTTCTTGTGTCTTCCTTCACCGGAACGTAAGTTCTCAAAGGGCACAGAAGTTTTGTGTTCTGTGATCACTTTCTCATCCTGTTCACAGCTGGTGCTCAACTAACACATCCTGAGGGAAATACTGCTGGCCACTGAAAGTGAAATCATAATTTTTCCCCCCAAAAGAGATTCACTACGTTTTGAAAAATGTCTCATAGTGGGCAGGGAGAGGCTGGGGGATGGAAGGGAAAAGTGAGGGAAAATAGCACAGGGACCGCAGAGTTGAAGTCGGGCCACTGCACTGTGGTCAGTCAGTGACATGGGCACAAAGCCACTCCCCTCATGCTGGGGAGACAGGCCTCAGGAGAAACCAAACGTGCTGACACCTTGATCTTGAGTGGCTGGCCTCCAAAACTGAGAAGATAGACCTGTCTTGGTCATGACCCCGCAAGGGCTACGTGGTTAGGGCTGTTTTAGCAGACCAACACAAAAGGTCCTATAGAAAACTCACAGCTGGGGTGTTGCGGTGGCCACCCTCATGTTGGCTTTTCTTATGTTGCATGAACGGAAGCAAATTATTCAGAATAACTTCTCTGTTGCATCATGTGTGGGTCAGAAACTATATTTGCTGGAGAGGCTTTTCTAAGAGAGGTGTTGGCGAATGTACCAGGCTCCCTCAGGAAGTATTCCATGAGGCGGAATGACCGCTTATTAGAAATGTCAGGGGACTCCAGCCTAGATCCCGTGTTTGGACAGAAAAACGTGTGTGTTCCTTTTGATCCTGATGGTGTCTGTACAAATGGGTTGCGCATTGGTTGAAGAACAGAGTTCAGTAGAATATACATACATGTAGACCTCTTACTACGGTAAAAACGTGCATGGTCAACTATTTTTCAGCTTTGCTGATTTGATGGCTTACTGAGGGGGAAAAAATGGGAGTAAATATTCAAAGGTGGAATGGTGCCCAACTCAGATTCCAGAACCCCCAAAGTGAGACCGTATTAGCAGGAATTAACTTGTGCCAAAGTGTCAAACCTACGGTGTGCAAAGCGGCCATCTCAATTTGATAAAGCCTAAACAAAGAAATAAATCCAAACCCGATAGAATCGGGATGATTTGCTGTTGGTATCAGGAAAATGGTTTTCAGGGCGCAAACTGCAGCGGCAAAACGGGGAGCCCCGGAAGTGAATTGCCGCCTGCCTGCACCACCTCCTTAGTTCACCCTTCAACTAGAGGGAGACCAGCCTCGGGCGGAACGGTGGGCGGAGGAGAAAGGGGTCGGGGGAGTGGGCCACCCCTATGCGGGTGCCGGGTTGTGCTCCAAGAACCACGTGGAGGCTCAGGCTACCCCCTGAGGACTGGGAGCCAACACCCGAACCCCTCGGGTTGAGGCCCCACCCCTCCAGAGGCCTCCCTTTCCCGGGTACCCAGGCTTCTTCAGCTGCAAGGATCGCACCCCCACCCCGCACAGGCCCCCCGCGGGACACCCGCGCAAGCGGCCGCAGACGCTGGGAGAGGCCAGGGCAGTTGCAAGGCACAGGCCTCGGATCGGAGTACCCGCGGATCCTGAAGGGCAAACGCTGGGATGCCCTGGGATGGGGAGGGTCTCAGCCGCTTCGGTCGCCACTCGGGCCCCAAAGGGACGCGCGGAACCTTCGCGGGGACCGAGGGCTGACATGTCGCGGGCCCGCCGCGTGGGTTGGAGGCCGCCTGGCCGCGGGGCAGGCAGGTGCAGGCGCGCGGGATTCTGATTGGTCCCGGTGCCGCGGGAGCCGGAGGCGGGGCGCGGGCGGGTGTCTGGCACTGCCGAGGCTTCCCTCTGGCTAGCGCAGTGGCGGCGCAGAGGTCGCGCACAGATGCGGGTCAGAGCTGCGCAGGGAGGCGGCAGAGGCGGGAAGGAAGCTGCCAGAGAAGCCCCGTAGGTAAGCGCGGGAGCCCGCGGGCCAGGGAGGGTCCGCCGCGCCGGGAACCCCCGCGACCTCGGGGCACGACCGAGAGCCCGGAGGTGGGGTAGGTCGCGCGGGGACCCGCTGCCACACCGCGAGGTGCCCGAGAGTGAAAACGCATAGGCCCCGGCAAAAGTGCGGGTCCAGCAGGAGACGCGGGGATGCTTCGGACTTAGTGGCCAAGGTTCCGGCGCAATCCCGGCCAGGCCGCCCCTCCCCCGCCGTCCACCGCGCGGCGCCTCGGGGCGCTGCCTCGGGTTGCGCGCGGCGGGTAGGGGGGTGGGTGGTGATGCCAGTGGGGGCCGGGAGGGGGGTTCCCGCAGGGAGGGGGATGGAGGAGGGGAGGCCCCGCTGCCCCGCGGCCCCGCGGCTCAGGCACCGCCGCGTCCGCTCCTGATTGCAGGCGCCTGTGAGCCGGGTGCGGTGCCTGGACGAAAGATGCATCATGGAATGAACCGGAGCCCGGGAGACGGATTTCTGGAGAAGCAGCAGCAGCAGCAGCCGCTGCCCCCTCGCAGTCTGCTGGCCGTGGTCCTGTAGATCCAGCTGGCTCTGTGCTTCGGCCCCGCACAGCTTACGGGCGGTGAGTGACCTCAGGGTCCACGGCGCGGGGGTGGGCGCCAACAGGAGACCACCCTCCGCCGGGACCCCCGGCGTTTCTCCGATGCCTGCGCGCGGCGCGCCCAGGGTGCATGCACAGCCCCATGGTGCCTGGAGCTGCCCAGCGGCCCGCAGCCAGGCTCCTCCGAATGGGGCAAAATGAGCGGGCCCATTACCCTCACTTGGGCCGCGGGCGAGCCAGAGAGAGGGAGAGGGCACTTCTGAGCTGAGCGCATGTTTGTGGGCCTGTGCATGGTGTCGGAACCCTCAGTGGACAGGGACCAGGTGTCAGCTGTCAGATAGAAGCCGGGTCAGGTTGCCCCACCCCCCACCCATCCTCCTTGTGAGTGTGAAATGTCTGAGGAACAGGCTAGTCTGGCAGAGGGACGGGTCTGTCGGGAAGTTCACTTTCTCTTACCTCTGGAGGTGCTGAGTTCCTGCACTGCTGTGCGGGTGTATGGGGGCCGGGCTGGGGCACAGAGGGTCCCGTCAGGGGTGCTTCTGGGGGATGGCCTTGTATCTCCATGTCTGATTTCCAGGGGAATGCAGTCGAGTGCATCCGTGGGAAGTGGGAGCTGGCTGAAAGAAAATGCAGAGCCTTGGTCCCCATCCGTGGCTGACCCTCTGTGTTTTGGGATCTGGGGGAGGGAGCTCTGTCTGCCTTGGTGGAGGAGAGGGAGGGAGGGAGTCCTGGCTGCATTTGGGAGCTGATTGCTGTCCCTTCCGGATTTCTGAGAGAGCTTGCTCATGTGCCCCTGTGAAAGGGCAGACTCCTATGTTTCCCAGCTGAACTACTGTTCATATATAAATAAGTGATAATTGGTGGAAAAGCAGGTATTGATTGCTATGGATAAACCTTTTCCCATTTAAAATATTGCTGTTCAGAGAGTGAAGGGCAACAAGGAGAGACATGAGTGGAAAACTAGTAAAGGGGGGTGGGGAGGGACCGCAGAGGAATCCAGGTCTCAGGCATTGTGCGGAAAGATCTGGACATCTGGAGCATGGGGGAGCTTTTGGGGCGTGCACGTCTCAGGATTAGTGAGCGGATACTTGCTTCATCCTAGGGACCCATTTTGGCTTTCTCTGGTTTTCTAACAGGGGGTGACTTTTGGGTGCTCTTAGTTCTATAGAAATGTGTCTGAGGTAGGTGTCCTTTTCACAGAGGACATGGTCAAATGGGAGGTCAGGGCAGCCACTGTGCCGTCTGAGGGGATCTGGTTGGCCCCTCTGTGCTGCTCCAGAGTTAGCTCTGCTTCTGGGGTGTGTGGGAGCATGGGCAGGAGGGCACAAATGGGGCTGGGCCTCCTCCTTCCTTCATCGCTTCCTCCCGGTTCTAGCTTCGACCCCTCCAACCAGGTCCATGCCATCCTTCCATCTCCTCCATCCATTTCTTCCGCATAGGTGACGGATCGTTGGGGTTCTCTTGCCCACTGTTACCGGATGTGTGAGCTTCTCAGACTGGGCTGTGCTCCTGGTTCTGCTGTTCATGTCCACAGAGATTCTCCTGAAGGATCTCAGAGCTCAGGGCACGTCTCAGCCCCCTGGGCTCACATTAGTCCTTTATCCCCTTTTGGGAGGGAGAAGACCTCAAGCCCCATCCTCCAGGCCTTGAAGGAGAAGCAGGGAGGAAGGGTTAGCTGTTCCTTCTCAACACTCACACGCTGCAGAAAGGATAGCCACCACCTCTGTTCCACGTTGCACTCCTTGAGTCTGCGAGAATGATTTCTGGGGGAGTATTTATTGTTTCACAATTCCTCTATGGATAAACAGCTCCGGTGGACAGGGTGGGGGGTATTCTGTGGAGTACAGCATTCAGAGACTTCTTTTCCAGGGCAGAAACTCAGGTGGAGGCTCCAGGATGGTAATGAAAACAAATCCCTTAATTCTAGACCCGTGCCTCCAAGGCTTTGCTGTGTGTTCCGTCACCTGGAATCCTACTGAAAGGCAGGCTCTCGTTCAGTTGTTCTGGGGTGGGGGAGATTCCACATTTCCGTCAAGCTCTCAGGTGATGCGTGGCTAATAGTACAAAGATCCCGCTGAGGAGCGGTGCTTTAGACTGAGGCGTCTTTGAACGTGTTGTTTCTTACCCCGGAATCACTCCCAGTTACCAAATGCAAGGGCCTAGTGGGGAGCAGAGAACTCCTAATCTTCCCATGGTGTCCAGAGCAGGAAACCAGCCCTCCCAGTGTGCTTTCCTTTGTTTGTTTGTTTGTTTGTTAATCAAAAAGGTGCATGTTTAATAGATAGCGTTCTAAAATGTGGACTTTCATTTTTGATGACTTTCACTGGGTGAAAAAAAAAAACAGCACAATAGTAAGGTATGATAGTCTGAGCTGGGAGGAAGAAATATGTGTCCAGTGCACATAATACAGAAAAAGCCCAAACTAGATAGAGAGAAATTGAGGAGATAATCAGAGGAAGGGGGAAAGAACTCTGTCACAAAAAAGCCGCTTTGTTCTGGAGAGGGAGACTCACTTCAGGTCTCTGAGTCCTAGGAGAGAATCCATGAGCCTGTGTTGGCTAGAGGTGACTTTTGGGTGGCTCTTTCCCGGTTGTCTTTTGTAAGTTAGGGAAAAGGACCTGCCATTGGGGCCACGAAGACCAAATATGCTTAGAGGACTACCAGCTAGTTTGCAGGGAGACACAGGACCTGCTGTCCCCAGAGTCTGCGCGGAGTGTGGTTTCAGCTGCTTCTGTCCCTGCAGAGACCTGCTGGGTGTTTACCTGCAGGGAAGAGGGCTCAGAGTTTGCTCTGTAAGTCCATTCCTGAAGGCAGATTCATTAGCCCATCCCTGTGCTGTCAGGAATGCAGGCAGAGCCCTGCGACTCCATAGCTTTGGGGCCTAGACCTTGAAAGCCCAGCATCCTCATCTGTAAACCAGGCATGGTGCTGCCTTGCTTCTGGGTTTGGTGTGTGGCTGGAAACCATGTAGCACGTAGTAAGTGAAAGTGAATATGCCAGAATCTTCCAGGCCCTTGTTTTATTCATTCAAAAAATCCCAAGTTCCTATCCATACCCTGTGCCAAGCACTGATGTGTACAATGTTCTTTTACCTAGAGCAACCCTCTCCTACTCTATATTCTTTTGTCCAATGAACAAGTTTCACTTGTTCAAAACAACTTTAAGTGCCATAGTCTCGTTCATATTTCCGTGGTCACTGGGCTGCCCCTCACCTGGGCTCTCACTGTGCCAAGTGTAACCCTCTCTCATCAAGCAGTCTCACCCGCTGGACCAGATGCCCACTGAAGGCAGGAACCCGGACTTTAGTCATGACTGTGTCTCAGGCGCTCAGCACAGCACATGACACCCAGAACAGGCTCAGCTGATGCTGGCTGACAGCAGAAAGGAGCCCCACATTCTTGCCACATTGTTTAGAAAATAGTGACTCCCGGTGATCACTAAAGTGCCAGATTCATGACTATCAAGGCCACTTCTACTTGGAGGTGGCCTAAAAGGTTGGAGGTGAAATCAAGAAAGGTTCTAGAGCAGAGGTGGGCCTTGGGCTGAGGTCTGAGGGAGAGATGGTTGGAGTGCTGCAAAGGGAGAGACACCTTGTGCAAAAGTGTGGGGGGCAGTCACTTGCTTGCCTGTTCAGGGAGAGTAAGGTTGACCTAGAACAGCAGATCCATGGGACGCTAGAACAGCAGACCTGCAGGGAGCCAGGAGAGCAGGGCTGATCTAGAACAACACACCCATGGGGATTCAGGAGGGTGAGGCTGATTTAGAATGGCAGACCTGCAGGGAGCCAGCAGAGCAGGGCTGATCTAGAACAGTATACCTGTGGGGAGCCAGGAGGGTCAGGTTGATCTAGAACAGCAGACCTGCGGGGAGTCAGGAAGTTTGGGCTGACCCAGAACAGCAGATCTGTGGGGAGCCAGGAGAACAGGGGTGATCTAGAAAGGCACACCTGTGGGGAGCCAGGAGAGCAGGACTGATCTGGAATAGCACACCTGTGGGAAGCCAGGATGGTAAGGAGGTCAAGTGGGTTGGAACCCTGTTGTACGGATCTTCGGAGACCGGTGAGGATTCTGAACGTCTTGCTGCAGGCTGTGAACACTTGCTGAGGGGTTTAGGGCAGGTGTGTGATACTGTTGAGCTGTGCTTAGTTTCCTGTTTCTGCTTGCAAATCCCTGACCTGGGGCTCTCCCCCCACCCCCAGCTGCCCTCTCCATGTGTCAGAGTTATGGCCCCAGTGCGGGGAATGGGGCTTCTTGAGTTCTTGCTGTGGCTGTGGCATTGGGCTGCGTGCTTGCAGTGGGGGACGCACGTTTTCTCGGCTACTGATTCTGAGATGCCACTCTCTCCTTGGAGTCTCATTGAGAAGGTTTTCTCACCTGGCAGAGTGGGAGCTTTTCATGCAACGTGGTGTCTAAAAGTCATGGTTTCAAAGTGTGCTGGATCTGTAAGCCTGAGTCCCAACTTCTCAAGCTACAAAGTATGTGTGTTCAGCCAAAGGCCACCTTAATACATGGGAACAGCATGGAAACTCTTTCGATTTATCCACAAGGTGGACTCTGAGAGCTTTTGGAGACATGAGAAGGATTTCCTGCAGCAGGCGGCAAATCTCTCCGCTCAGAGGCCTGAGTGGTAAGGTGGAGAGGGAGTCCGCGATTCTCTAATTCCTGTGGGGTAGTGAAGAGCACAGGTGAAGATCTGTCTCCTGTAAATATTGATTGGATATGCAAAGAAAAGCACCCACGGTCTCTGCCCCTGGCGTTGGAGGCAAATTTCAAAAGCTTCCAAAAGGCCGGGAGACTTGTCCTTTGGCCGGGAAGATCTGCTGCGGCACGAGGGGCCGTCGGGGTCTTCACAGAGTTGCCGTCAAGTCCAGCCTCTGCCGCTATAGCCACGTGGCTTTGGGCAGGTGCGCACCTTCTCCCTGGCTCAGTCCTTGCCACGTTGCTGACTCTGTTTGAGTCTGTGATTGCAGGAATGTGATGGGTTTTGACCTTGCCGTAAAGCTGGTTCTCTGTCTCACCTCTGTGCCCTGGTCTTTCGTGAGTGCCTGCTGTATGCCCTGGGGATGCACAGCGAGGGGCCGCAGTCCTGCTCCCCGGGGAACCTGGCAAGTGAGGACTGGTTTCTTCTCAGAAGCTCAGATGCAAAATGCTTGTGTCAAATGATTTTTTTTCCCCACATATATCTTAAGTTCACTATAAAACTTAGTTTTATTTATTGTTAGTGAAGAGAAAGGTGATTTTTCTCAGGCTACTTTTCTCTGTCCTTGTCTTATCTTGCAAGTCCATTTGGTGTTTGACAACCAGAATAACTATACGTAGCAACGGTACATCTAAATGGACCATTGGGATCCTTCTCTGCCTTCAGGGAAAGAAGAGGAAGAAAAAGCGCCTTTCTAATTTGTTTCCATTCGCATTTCACCAAAACCGACCACAGCATTTAGGGCAGATACACCAAATACATAAACTCCTGGCTCAGATATGCCGTTTTATCAATTTCCTGTTGCATTCTCACAAGGATGAGCTATTCACCTGTTGCCACGCAGGGACGACTGGAAACAGACGGGGCAGAGTTTGGGGCTGGCCACTACCTGAGGGTTGGGTAGTTGAGTGAATCATCAGTCAGTGTGCGACACACTGGGACCCTGAGGGTCGTTTCGATCTCAGACTCCTCCTTGGACCTCCTGAACACGGGCTGTGTTCAGTGATCGCGTGTCATAGCCTACTGGATCCCCGTGGCCCCTGACTGAGGCTGGCAGCCGCTGACCTTTATTTTACAGACAAGGAAACTGAGGCACGGAAGATCAACAGTCACTCGGTGTTGCCCAGCTGGTGAGTGAGGCACAGCGACCCAAATTATTGGTTTGACTGCAAGCTTTTCCTGTAGGCGTGGAAATCCCTATCGCTAGACGCATTTTTTTAAAAAATTGTATTTCAAGGTGAGCATCCCTTTGTAAGCCACAGTTACCGAACATTTCGGGACTTTGGTCCTTCCCGCCCTGATATTAAAGGAGTTCTTGTAACTGGAGAGGGCAAAACATCCAAGCAGATCTACCACACGGGACCCCACAATCAAGACAAAGTGAAGGCTGGAGTGCCTGAGCCTGGAGCTCTGAAGGGAGGAAGGGAAGCAGCCAGAAGCCATGAACACCCAACGCCCGCCCCCTTCCCCCGCCCCGGGCAGCTCTGCAGCCAAAGAGCGAGGAGGCGGGCAAGGGGCACAGCACTGGTCTGGCTCAGCCTTGCTGAGGGGCACAGGGTGGGCCCAGGGAGTCTGGGACTCTGCAGGCGGCTGTTCCTCATCCCACCTTCTGCTTATTGTCTCTCCTGGTCCTCCTCGGTGAGGCCCTTCTCCCTGTGACAAGGCCAAGCACCAGTAAAAGCTTCTGGTAATGGGTGATTACTGTGTTGTGTGCGCGTGTTTTCACACAAACCTTACCCCGCCTCTGATTTTCTTGACAACCGGGTTAAAATGAGATTTTGATTCCCCCCCTCCTCTTTTTTTTTTTTTCTTCAATTTGAAGAAACATTTTCAGCAAGGTGGATCTCCTAAGGTGTACAGAATAGACAATGCAGGTTAGGAGCCAGGCCTGTGGGTCAAGACTTTCCTCTGAGTCCTGTGGGCCCAGCTGGGCCACCTGTGTACCCCATTGTGTGATGCAGATGAAAATGGAGTTAGAAGGTTTGAAGGTTTGACGTGGTTGTCTGATGTTTCTGTTTTAAATCGGTGACTTTTATCTCCTGGAATGACCAGCGTGGGAGCAGAGCTGAGTGGGGAGGGTCACTCAAGTACCATATTCTTTTTCCTCACAGTAACAAAACACAGATCTTCTTTTCTTTGGTCTGAACTGCATTTCTGAGAGATGTGTGTGATGACACCAGTGAGTCAGGAACGGGGAAGTTCTCTTCAGAAAGAAAGAAAATCCATTCTCGCGGTGGGTCCTTTCACATCTGTGCATGTCCGACATTGGGACAGATCTGGCTGGTTTCCCAATTTAGAGCCTCATGTGTGGAGGTTCCCGCGGACTTCCCTGATCCCTCCAACTTAGATCGCTGATTCTGTCCGGGTGAGAAACAAACTTCTCTTGCAGGAATGTGATCGACAGGGGGTTAACCCCGAGAGGGGCTCCCAGTCCTTTGATGAGCCCCCAGCTGTCACCTGATGCAGAGTCCTAGTGTCAGACCTGAGGTCACAATGCATTTTAGCATTTTCGTTCAGGAGACGCATGTGTACATTCAGTGCTGCTATGATAGCACGTGCGCGATGGCTCTGTGTTTAGGTTATGCTTGCGGTTTGCTGTGGAGCTTCTGAATTGCTGTGTGGACATCAAAGCCTTGCCCAGGCTTTCCCCTTTGGATGGTGATGGGGACTTGGATTGTTCCTGTCGCCCTTGCATTGACACCACTGCTCTGTGGATGAGAGGGGCTCATTTGCTTGTCACACGGGTACGTGGTAATGTCTTGAGGCTGAGAGCTGGAGAAAGAACAGGAAGCCCGTGTTCCTGTCATGGCCACCAGCTGGCTAGGGGAGGGCCCCCTATTACGAGCTGTGAAACAGGAACAGTGGTGCTTCTGCCTCCAAGGATGCTGTGGGGATCCCTGTGTTCTTAGAAGTGTCAGTGTTGGCGGGATCCAAGCCATGGCCCACAGACGGTCACAGAAGCTTGCTCTGCTGGCTGCACAGGCTTACAGAGCCTCCTGTGTCCCAACAGATACAGAAAACAGTGGTGCTGGCCTGAGGCCCCAGGTGGCCAGTTCAGGGACACAGACACCGTGGAGGGTGGGTCCTCGGTGAAGCTTCATGGCAGAGACCCTGGGGGCAGGGGGAGGAGCGGAGAAGGCTCCCACAGACAACCGTCCAGCTGTGTGTTGAGCAGTGAGGATGTTTTCCAGGGAGTGAAGGTGTTGAGCCCTGAGCCCTGGAAGAGGAGTCGTCTGTGTTGAAAATGTACTGCAATAAAACCTGCCCAGGGCAGGTAGATGGGGAAGAGACACGGGAAGGAAGTGGGACAGACAGGTGGGACCTGCAGGCGGCACTCCTGCAGAGGCACTTCGAGCCCACAATGCCTGTGTTTGGGGTGGGATGCGATTGGATCTTTGCTTTAGGAAGGGATTTTTTTATCGAGGTGAGGGATGGAGGGGAGGTGGGAGATCTCCACTCATTGTCTTTATTGTGTTCCGGGGTAGGGGTGACTCGGGGGGAGGACACAGTGGGGAAAGGACAGCTCTCACACTCTCCAGCACGGAGGAAGAGGAAGAGGTGGAGGAGGAGTGTGGGAGGAGGTGAGGTTGGGCTCCGGACTGGCTCTCTCGAGCTCTGGAAGCACAGAGGGACGGAGTCTGTTCTGGCCTCGTGGCTGGTCGGCGGGTCAATAGGCTCCTTAGTGGTTTGGCAGCCAAGATCTGAGACCATGGGATTAAGAGATATTGCTGAATCAAGAAATTTTTACTTCTGACTCTTCCTTCCCTTTGGCTTTGGATGCCTGTGTCACTGGCAAGAAGGACACTGGTTTGGTCTTCAACCCTGTCCTGCCCTCGGCCAATGCAGCCCTGAAGGGCCCGAGATTTTCCTCACTGTAGTCCGCCGGATTCAAGCAGGGCTTTGAGCTGCTGTGGGCGAGGAACTGAGGTGGTCTTGCCAGCCTCTGCCTGCCTCCCGTTGCATGGTTCCTCCTAACCAAAGGAACTTAGTAAGTGCTTACTGTGTGTAAGTCCTGCTTTAGGAGCTCAGACGAGACATGGGGGAGAGGACCTGGCGTCAGGTGTGGGCAGTCCACAGACCTGTGGCTTAAACGACAGCACTTCATGTTCTTGCAGTTCTGGAGGCTGGACATCAGAGGTCAGGGGCCAGTGAGGTCCATGCAGATGGCCGCCTTCTTGCTGGGGCCCCAAGTGGCCATTCCTGCCGTGTGTGGTGGGTAGAGGGAGTGGGGAGAGGGAGCTCCCCGGAGTCCCTTCTCACGAGGACACCAGCCATAGTGGCTCAGGGCTCCACCCTCATGACCTCTGTTAAGCTCAGTCACCTCCTCCAGTCGCTCAGGGGGATTTGGGCTTCAACATATGAGTCTGGGGGTAAGGGGGGACAGAAGTCAGCCCTTGGCAGGTACCTGAGGCAGACCAGTGTGAATTTTGATGAAGGGGTACTGTGAGGCCTCAGAGCTCAGGGGAGAGCAGAGAAGGCTTCCAGGAGGAGGTGATCCCAGAGCGGAGCTCTGAAGGAAGAGTGGCATGTGTGCAAATGTGCGTGTGTGTGTGTGAGAGAGAGAAGGGGGGTGTTAACAATCTGCTGTTTTCCAATTCTTGTGTTTTCTTTTTTTTTTTTTTAATATTTTTATTTATTTGACAGAGAGAGAGATCACAAGCAGGCAGAGAGGCAGGCAGAGAGAGAGAGGAGGAAGCAGGCTCCCTGCTGAGCAGAGAGCCCGATGCGGGACTCGATCCCAGGACCCTGGGATCATGACCTGAGCCGAAGGCAGTGGCTTAACCCACTGAGCCACCCAGGCGCCCCTCGTGTGTTTTCTTAAGTCATTCCCTGAACGTTCCCCGCGGTTTGCTCTACAAAGAACTTGGAGACACTGATGTGGGGCCCGGGGATGATCCGGAAGCTCACATGTGCAGTTTCCCAAATTACAGGCCGTAATGTTTGCTCTATCCTCATCAGCCAACTGCTAGACACTCCCAGTATTTGATTACAGCTGCTAGCCCCTAAAAAAATCAATTGCAAGTGGGTCCCCAGGCCACCAAGTGGGCCATGTCTGGCTTAGGTCAGGTAAACATTGAATTACTGCTGGAGGGGGCCTGCGGAGAAGTGATGGGTTAATACCTACAGTAATAGGAGGTTAGCTCTGATTGCATTTTAAGTCGCTTTGAATTTATCTTTCCCGGGGCGGTTTCTCCTCTCCCAGTCGGACGTTTCCTTTGTTGCTCCCCGTCCTCCTTCCAACATTCCGAGTTGAAGTGCACAGGACTTCTGACTGACCTGTGGGTCCGTGTGTGGTGGCTGGGCCTGAGCTCTTCAGGCACCTCCTCCAGGCCGATGGGGTGGGCGGTGGCCAGGCCAGCTGATGTCGGGCTCCCCACAGTCACCCCGTCTACTCACTGCCTCCTGGGAGCCCTCTGTCTCCACCCGCATTCTAGCTTCCAGACGTGGGTGACCCCACTCCGGCGCACGGGTGTGTGCAGACTGGTGTGAGGAGCCTCACATGCATTCGTTACCCGAAAAGAGTCCAGAACATCCCAGGCTCAGGGCCAACTTCTCAGGGCCCTTGCTCAGGCAAGGGAGGACACGGTGGCCAGGGGCTTGGGAAATTGTTTCTCATACTTAGGGTTTCCTTGTTTTTGAAGTTTTGGACTTAAACGCCTGGGCTGGGGACAAGAATGTGCTGGGGACCTTTGGGTGGAGAGGTCGGGCTCACCGGGATGGGCAGGAGCCTTTGGAGTCGCCCTGCGGTTAAACCCCTCGCTCCCCTGGCTGTGGCACGCGCCGCAATTTAGAAAGACTGCTGTCCAGCCGTTTCACTCTAAATAGTAAAACAATAAGTAAGCCTCGAAGAGGCAGCGATCATTTGCTGAGCAAGAATATTCTGAATCGTTCTGATGTGCGAGGCTCTGGGCCAGCCAGGTTGGGAGTCAGAGATGAACAACAGGCAGGACCCAAGGCCTGCGTTGTCTGGAAAGTCACATGTGGGAAAGAGTCATCTTTATTTCTCCCCCCGTCAAAATGGGGGTAGAGTGAGAAATACTCCAATAAATGACAAAAATGATGCTTCTGTCTTAGTTATCTCTGTAATTCAGCACGTCATTACGACACATTGAAGTATTATGGGCTTTGTAAGTGTAATTATCTGCTATTATAAACGGATAGCTTCATGGCATAGGAGAAACTGTGTTTTTGTTTTTGTTTCCCATGATGGCTATTAGAAACATAGTAAACGTCTTGGTCGTTCAGACCCGTGGCCTACCCAGCGTGGGCCCTGGACACGCACCCATGCTGCAGGGACCTCGGAGGGCAGATTAATCACTGCTGAGCAGGTGGACTGTGCGTCTCCCAGCAGGCTGGCAGTGGAGCCAGGATGGGGACCCTGATTTCCTCTCCCTGAGGGCTTCCCTGTGATGTCACTTGCCTTCCTGCAGATAGGTGGGGGCTGTAACGGTGGCCACCTCCCAGGGGTTCTCTGGCTTAGACGAGGTCACATGTGGAAAAGCACTTACAGCGGTGTCTGGGCCAGCATGCGAGCTCCGCGGCTGCGAGCCATCCGTACCTCCTGTGCTTCTCATTCTCCACAAATCCTCTTTAGCCTGCCTTGGGCAGGTGCTTTCCCTCACATCTTGGGTATTAGACTTTGTGCATTCATGAGCAACTCTGTCCTCCCTTAAATTTCCCTTGGACACATTCATGGTTGGGGGGTACTTGGATAAGCTGGTACTTTCTTGCAGACTTTACTATGCAGCTGTTCTTGACCCCGTGGAGGATCCGTCTGCCCCATGTGTCCTCATCTGTCCCTGTGCCAGGTCTGTCCCCTGGGGCCTGAGTGTCCAGCCCCCGGAGGCTGGGTTATGGGGCACTGGCAGTCAGCTGCCCACAGCTGGCATGGCAGGTCCCTTTCTGAGGGTGTGGGGAATGTCTGTGTTGAGTGCAGGCAGCACCGTGGGGTCCAGGAGTAGAAACACAGGTGGAGGGCAGGGGACCAAGGCAGCGCTGTCCCTGAACAAAGTGTGAGGCTTGGTGCTGCTTGGGGGGGCCTCACTCTGGCCTGAACTGCGAGTGTGTTTTGGAGACATGTAGGTAAGAGACACGAAGCATTGCCAGGATGGTGAGCATGACGATGGTGACATGGTGGCCATAGGCCAGCGTGTAGTGGTTGGCTGCTTTATGCATGGTTTACATGCTGTCCACATATTAATTCGTTTAACCCTGTGACTCAGGTACTGTGTTCATCTCCACTTTCAAGCCCTCAAACTGCAGTACTGGGAGACAGGCGGGCTAGGGTGGTGAGGCTGGGGTCCCACCCTGGCCCGTGGCCCCACAGCCTCCCTGCTGGGGCACTCAGCCCCAGAGCCTTTGAGGGACTTGCCAGCCTGAGGGCGGTTAAGCCCAAAACCCCAGAGGAAGGAAATGACGAACCAGAAGCATAATACCCTGAACACTGTTTCCTTCCCAAGAACTCTCGGGGAGCCGTCGGCGAGCCGTTACGGGGCCCTGAAAGGAGCAGCATGTTTGAGCCATGCTTTACAGCATATCTGTCCTCAGGTGTTGGACGCTGTCTGAGACACAGCGGTTGCCGTGACTGGGATTGGCGTCCAGAGGGCAGACACTAAAGGTGCCGCTGACCCCGGCCCATGCACTGGGCGGAACCACGCGGAGGCGCGCAGCCCAGCTCAGCCCTGGGCCCGAGGCTGGGAAGAGCTGCTCTGGAAAATGGTCTGGCTGTGTTGGACACCGGTGGCTGGGGCAGAGGGGACAGGAAGCCAAAAAGATGCCATGAAGCAAGGGAGGAACGGCAGTCGGAGTTCTCGTGACGAGCGTCCGTATGTGGAATGGAAAGTCGGGGAGAAGAGTTCATTTTAGGAAGATGGTGAATTTGGTCCCAAGACATCTGGGTTCTGACAGGTAGAACAGCCCAGCAGGTATATGAGAATGAGGACGGAGGGACAGGTGGGGGGACACGTTGGCGCTGTGTAGGCGGATTTCTAGTCCTCTTCTGGGAAGCAGTAATTGTGATCAGTGTTTGTGGCCCAGAGAGAAGACTAAAGACCGGGAATTCACCAATGGCTCCCTGGGCCGAGGTGGGACTCAGGGAGAGAGCCTGGAGCCCATCTCCAAATCCCAGCTGCACAGCTCATGTCCTGTGAACTCATTGCTCAGGAGACTCTGGCATTCTTGGGGAGCTTGACGGGAACCCCGCTCACTGCCAGGGTTCCCTGGATTTTTGGGGGGATTGATGGGAACCCCGCTCACTGCTCTGGGGGGCTGGGGAGGTTGGTCTTGGCTGGGGGCTAACAGCCCCCCACTGGTGGATACAGCCACAGCTCTGCTATTTTTAAGCATCTGCTCCACTCCGGTGGAGGCTGTTGGCACCTGATGCTGAATCACGATCCAGCTTGCTAATTGCGGCGGAGGCCATGGCCTGTCAAGTACCCGACAGGCATCTGGCTCTGCGTGGCGGGTTCCGGAGGTAGCCGGGGATGGGGAGGGCGACACGACCCTGTGACGGGGGCCAGGCAGGCCCAGTGCGGCTGTGGTTCTTGTAGGTACCCCTGGGTGTATAGACTGACAGCAGCATCTCTGCGAGTTACCGTATTGTGGCTGGCTGTGAGATGAGGACTGTGTGCATCAAACCCGGGTATCTTTGCCATCAGTGCTGCTTTCATTCCTTCTCCTAGAGCAGAAGGCACCGACGCGCAGCCATCAGAAGGCTGCCTTGCGCACGGGAGTCAGATGGAGGAGGTTGCGCGTCTTTGTCTGGGGTCCTTCTGCATTTCTGAGACAGGAAATTTAAGCAAGTCTCCTGCAGGGGAGTCTCTCCCAAGGTAGGCCTGCCTCACTTGTGCTCTCCCTCCCCGAGCACCTGTAGGTCACAGCCGGCCTTGTGTACCTCCTGTGGGGAGGTCTTCCTGCTAGAGCCCCTGGAGGGCCCACCTCCTGGGAGAGCAGAGCCATCGTTAGGCCTGTGGGTGAGTGAGGGTTTGAAGGAGTAAGCTTCCCAGTCCCTCGCTCACCTCCAGAAGGCCTTCTCTGCACCCGCGTGCCTTCATGCCTCTTCCCCAATGCAAGGGTGATGCAGATCATGGAGCCAGCCAGCACCCTGGCTGGCTCCACACCATGAGGTTTGGCTTTCCCCCGTCGGCTGAAGTGGCCCCTTGGAGGCTCCCAGAAGTTTCTAGAGCCTGAGCTGTCCATTGCAGAGGCAGGGTGGAGTTCCTAGAGCTGGGCTGTCACGGGAAGGGGAGCGATGGACAGCACAGGCTGCCTGGCTTCTTGTACCTTCTTCCTTGTGGGATGCATGATATTGTGGTGCAGACAAGCATGTCACAGCCCCGGTTGAGACCATGGAGTCCTCCTTAGGGAGCATGATTAGTGCAGGAGGCTTGTGGGCCATCGCCCGGGGCAGGTGTGCCCTGGGCGAGGGTCATGGCGGCGGGCCTTAGGGGCTGTGAGGTTTGGCCCACACATTTCTTGGCCCACGGATGTGCCGCTCTCAGGCTTCTGAAGCTCCTGGTGTCCCAGAACGGCAAGAGTCACGGGGTGTGAGGACAGGTTCCTCCACAGCGGTCCTCCTCGGCCAGCCCGGGACAGAACCGAGTCTCTTTCCTCACTTCCAGCTCCCTCTTTGACCCGCCGCAGTGTGCTTCCAGCCCCCACGGCTCCGAAATTCTCCTGGGAGGTGTTGCCGTGGGAGGATGTGGGAGTGCCAACCCACGGACACTGTGGAGTCATCTGTTCTCAGTGCCCTTGAGCTCTTTGTGGCCCTTGATGGCTCTTCCTAGAGACTCCCCTCCTGTGGGCACCAGGCATCACTCACCAGTTGTTCCTCCTTCTGATCCGTCTGTCTGCCTGCACCAGCCAGTGCAGCCAGGTGTCAGCTTCCACCCAGACCTGGGGGGTCCTCCGTCCCCATGGAGTTCTCCCTGCACCTGCCCATGGTCTGTGCCGCCGCCTCCCCAACCTACCTGAACTGAAGTATATTCTTCTTTCAAAGTGCTTCTGTCCCCAAGCTCCCCATGTCCGTCGGTGGCATCATCGTCTGCCCAGCTCTCCAGGTCTGGGGCCTGGGTACCCTGCATCCAGCATGTCCTTCCCACCCACCCTCCCCACCGCCAATGGACTGCTCATTCCAAATGTTCGGTGTTTCTGAGTTGTCTGCTGGCTCCCACATTTCCTGATGCATAAACCTTACCTATGGGGTTTTTGGTGTTCCTTTTTTTTAACACGGATGGCAGGATGGTTTCCCTGGTTCTTGTTCTTCCTTCTCTCGGGAAGCTGCCTCTTGTGTTTTGTTCAAACCGTAGTCACTTCGCAGACTTTGTAAGTGTGGTTCACTACCGAGTCCATGTATGTGGGTGACATTTCCTTTCCTTTCCTTTCCAACAATTTGTGTTTTTCCCAGGAGTTAACCATCACCTTGTTTTGTTTTGTTTTGTTTTGTTTTGTTTTAATTTTCTCTTTGGCAATATTTTCTGTGTTTCTATAATAATTCTTCCCTGAGTCTCTAGAAGAGCCCTCATTCTGTCTTGATGCCCCACTCTCTGTGGCTGAATGTAGTCAGTTGGGTGAGCGATCACTCCCAGTTTTCCTGGGGACGTTACCCCTGGAGCCCACCAACCATTGCCCAGGCCTGGAGGGGCTGTTCTCCAGGTTTGCTGTGATCTCTCTGCCCCGCTGTGTTGGGCTCCCCATTTTCTGAGTCTGTCTTCCCATTTCTCAGATGAGCCCTGAGTTTGGTGGGGACAGATGTTTTAGGAGCTCCCAGAATCAGGGGGTTTGAGGGGTAACTATTTTGGGATTTGACTGTTGAATGTCTTCCCTCCTCACCTCAAATGTGACTGATAGAGTTTTGGAGGAATCGCCCCGGAGGTTCTGCCTCCTGGAACTGTTGCTGAGGAATCTGGGGTCATTCTGGTTCTCAGTCTTCCTGTGTACCTGCCCTCCTGCCACCAGAAGCCTCATGTTTTCCCTTTATATCTGGTTTCCTGAGATTTCCCAGTACCGTGCGTGGTCTGGGGGTCTGTTTGGTTACCTGTCTCTTGCTCAGCAGGCGTGGGGGCTGTGCCCCTCACTTCTGCCCCTCCCTTTCTGTGCTGCGGTTGTGACAACTCCCCTCTTCGTCCCCTCTTCTTCCTGAATTTCACGTCAGCAGGGCACTGAAACTCCCAGACTGACCCTGTAATGTTCTTATCTTTTCTCCCCAACGTTCCATCTCTTGGACTTTTTGTTCCCTTTTCTGAGAGATTGCCATAACTTTTTTCCATTTTTTTTTTTTTGTCGAGTTTTTTTCTATCTGCCGTAATTTAATTATTAGGAACGCTTCTTTTTTATATAATCAGTTTTATTCTAGAATAGTGTTCTGCTCTTGTTGCATGGATATGTTCTCTTGTTGTGTGGATTTGCTATCTCCTCCTCTCTCTGGGGCTATGACTGGTTATAGTTCTCTTCCTGTGGTGTGTCCTAGTTCTTCACATGCTGCTTCTCAGCTTGGAGACTGCCTGACCATCTGTGATTATCGCTGAGACCCACAAGGGCTGTGTGTACGCAGGTGCAGCGGTCTGGGCCACGGCAGGACTCAGGAACCATCGTGCAGGCACGAGCACGGCACCCAAGCACCACCAGCCCCTGACACGCTTCCTTCTGCCCTTCGTGTGGACAAGAGTGTTTTCTCGTTAACACTTTTTCTAGGAGTTTGATTTTGTCCTTAAAACCTGTATGTGGCATTCCACAGGAGTCAAGTCCAGCTCCTTTCTCTGCCCCCGCCTTGTGGGGGTCCCGTGGCACAGAGGAGAGTGGGGCCACTGGTCCCTTTCTTAGAGGCGGGAGGGGGACAGGGTGTGGCCTCCAGACCAATGAGCACCCTCACTCTGCCTCACCTCTCCCCAGACTCGAGTCAGCAGCTGCCCTCCCCACCAAAGAGCAGGGACCCTCCAGCTGCCTACCAGCCACGGGCACCCACTCGGGCCCCAGCCTGAGACTGCCTCCTGCATCTTGGGGGCAGAGCACGCACGGCCGAGAGAAGCCAAACACCAGAGCGTACAACCTGTCTTCAACCCTGAGATCAGCCCATTTTTGCTGTGTGCGTTGGGGCCAGTCAGTGAGCCCCTCAGGGCTGCAGTGTCCTACTCTGTCAGAGGAATGATAAGGTGCTTGCTTTCCAGGGCTGATAGGAGGGTTCAGAGATATGATACATGAGGTACTCAGAACCCTGCCTGGGTCTATGGCTATACGCACTGACTTCGTCCGGTCCCAGCTCCCTTGTGTCTTCTGGGAAGACCTCCGACTTCCCTGTGCAGGGCAGAGACTTGCACTCGGTGCCTCCGAACGCCACGCTCACGTCCCCTGCCATGCCTGCTGAGCTGCTGTAATTATTTAGTGTGTGTCTGTCGATCCAACCAGACCAGGCATTCTAAATCCTTCTGTGCTGTGGGTCCTTCCCTGTGGCGTTCTGCTGAAGGTGGTGGACCCATTGATAGAAATTTTCTTTTTTTTAAGATTTCTTTTATTTATTTGAGAGAGAGAGAGAGAACATGAGAAAGGGGAGTGTCAAAGGGAGAAGCAGACTCCCTGCTGAACAGGGAGCCTGACGCAGGACTCAATTCTGGGACTGCAGGATCATGACCCGAGCTGAAGGCAGTCACCTAATGAGCTAGCCAGGTGCCCCCAGAACATTCTTACGTATAACATAAAACGCAGAGACATAGGGTTATTAAAATATTTGTAAGAACTGATCTGTGACATGACGTGTGTGAGTCTTTATTAACACATCAAGAAATGAGATTTACCACTGGGTCTAATGAGTGCCCTAATTTCACAGGAAAGATGTGCATAGATGATATTTTGAGAACAACAAATGGTATGAATATACCCATGACTTCTGCTGCCGACAAAGTCGCAGGGACTTCTAGCATCACTTCTGCCTTCCCGAGGAGAGGGAACGCTGCTCTTCACCAGGGGACGAGCGGAAATAAAAGATAATTCTTTCTAATCTAAGACCTCTTGGATTCTGCATTGAACATTATCTGGACTGGGAGCTTCTAAGAATTCACTG
The DNA here is from genome assembly GCF_964662115.1 of Mustela nivalis. Taxonomy (NCBI): domain Eukaryota; kingdom Metazoa; phylum Chordata; class Mammalia; order Carnivora; family Mustelidae; genus Mustela; species Mustela nivalis. The sequence continues at coordinate 104,144 of NW_028135361.1, forward strand.
TTCCATTTATCTTTATAACTTCGGTCTCAGGTACAGAGCTTGGGACACAGGAAGGACTTAGCATGTTTCTTTTAAATTAATAAACCTAGGACATGCCACAGAACAGGTGAGGCTCCTTCCTTATTAGAAGCTAAAATCTGTAGGCAAATAACTGATGCAAGATAGAAGCTGGGAGATGCTGTAAGGCAGGCAGTTAGGAAGGTAGATGGCCAGGGATGCGTGCGTGTATGTGTGGGTGCATGTGGTCAGGAGTGCCAGGACTGGGTGTGTGTGCATGTGCGGTCTGGAGTGCAGGACCTGGGTGTGTGTGCATGTGTGTGCGTGAGGTCAGGAGTGCGGGGCCTGAGTGTATGTGTGTGTCTGTGTGTGTGTGTGTTCTGGAGTGCAGGGTCTAGGTGTGTGTGTGTGTGTCCGTGTGCTGTCCGGAGTGTAGGGCCTATGCGTGCATGTGCATGTGTTTGTGGTCAGGATTGCGAGACCTGTTGTGTGTGTGTGCGTGTGTGTGTGTGTGCGTGCCTCCGTGTGTGCGGTTACGAGTATGGGGCCTTGGTGTGTGTGCATGGGTGTGTGCAGTCAAGAGTGCATGGCCTGGGTGTGTGTGTGCATGTGTGTGCAGTCAGGAGTACAGGGCCTGGGTGTGTGTGTGTGCATGTTGTGTGCATGCATGGTCAGGAGTGTGGGGCTTGGGTGTGTGTGTGTGCATATGTGTGGTCATGAGTCCAGGGCGTCTGTGTGTGTTTGTGTATGTGCAGTCGAGAGTGCAGGCCCTGGGTATGTATGTGCGTGTGTGCGCACATGGTCAGGAGTGTGGGGCTTGGGTGTGTCTGTGCACGTGTGGTTTGTGTGTGCACGTGTGTGGTCAGGAGTGTGAGGCCTGGATGTACATGTGCGTGTGTATGTGCACACGTGTGGGAGGAATGCAGGGCCATGATGGAGCTGTGTGTGTCTCACATGTTGTGACTCTCTGGCTGTGAATCTCTCTCCTTGACTGGAGCAGGATTTCCATGGACACAGACCATGTTTCATTTATGTTTGTGCAATGGGACTGATAATTTGAAAGTATTAAGAGGATGTATTTTCATTCCCTAATAATCATGCTCCCTGCAGTCTGGCCTGTCCCCAGGGCCAAGGAACGCAGCCCCAGGAAGGCCAAGAGAGGGAAGGAGGTCTGGAGATGAAGGCACCACCTGCCACGACAGCCAGGGGAGTGGACAGGTCTCCTTGCTGGGGAAGGGCCCTGAGGAGACACGGCTGAGGGCACTACCACCTTGCATCTGTCGGAGACCCTGGTCCCTTGGCATTGCCAGCTCACGTCGGCCACGGAAGGGAAATGCTGCAGTGATGGTGGGGCTCTCGGCTGCCATGCGGCGTAAAGGGAGCCAACGTGGCCACGTAAGGCAGCTGAGGGCGGTGGGCCAGGGAGTCCAGGGTGTGCAGGGAGAGGAGACAGGCTGGGGATGGGCAGGAGCACAAGGCTGAGACTCCGGGTAGGGCAGTAGCAGGCAGCTTTGACGGGGGACCTCACACACACTCCCAAGCGTTCACCAGTGACAGACTCACGCCCTGGATGCCAGCAGGACGCCTGGTGGCCACGGGGCAGAGCCTCTGGGAAGAGGAGCTCCAACCCAGCTTACTGTGCCTGCCACCCTGAGGACATCTGGGTTTCCCTCCCCAGACGACTCACCAGCACTTGGAGTGCAGGGTTGGAACACCACCTCCACGTGACGAAGCGAAGAGGCAGCGATGGGCCGCAGCAGAGCCCTGTGGCACAGTGGGACTGCACACGCTGTTCTCATCACGGCGCACCTGCCCCCAGGTCAGCACAGTCCCCGGCATCAGTCCTCCCTCTACCCAGTTGAGATGGGCCTGTGAAGTCCTCTGCCTTCATTCTATCACGGGGGAAGGAGCCTGAGTGCCTGCTTCCGTTGGTTGTCCCCGACCAGGATGGGGCTGAAAGCTGCTATTCTAAGTTCCCTCTCTCCTATCTTCCCCACCCTCCCGCATGCCAGATTTTAGTAAAAAAAAAAAAAAAATCAATAAACAACTTCCCAAAATAAGAGGATTCCTAAATAATACTATCAATGGATCAAATGGAGCCATGAAAGAAAATTCAGAGAAGACCTGACTCTAATAGAAACATGTTCACAGTGACGATGAGATGAATTTTGCAGGTTACAAAGGTTCTACAGATTTCTAGAGAAAACAACTCAAAATGTACATGAAGCTTTGTCGACGTGTGCATTTTCCTGTGAACTACAGGTTGAGCTTGTCCCAATTTCACCAAGGAAAGAAGAGCAAGCATCCTTCCTGACTGTGTGACCCGGCCGCACTCTGCCCACTCTGTGGGGGGCACAGGGTCCTTGATGGCAGGGGGCAGCCCCCACGCATGCGGGAAGAGGCAGATGGGGGTTCCAGGCCAGCGTCAGGACACGAGGAGTGTGCCTTCTCCTGGCCTGGTACCCAGGCTGGGACCCCTGTGTGACTGTCCCAGGGAGCTGGCTATACACATAAAGACTCCGTGAGATCCTATGTTAACACGCCTGCTACTCACTTGGAAGCTCCTGTTTGCCGGAACTGTGTCTTCTTGAGGGGTGAGTTGTGGTCTGGCTCTGAGGAAGCACCAGACAGCGGCTGGTTCGCAGCCGCTGCCACCCTTCTCTTTGGCCACAGAGGCAACCTTTCCCCCCAAGATGGATTGGAGTCGGGGTGGGATTGGGATGGGACAGGGTTGGGAAGGGTCGGGATGGGGTCAAAAATGGGTCAGGATGGGGTCAGGAAAGGTTCGGGATGGGGTCAGGATGGGGTTGGGACGGGGTCAGGATGGGATGGGGTCACAATGGGGTCGGGACACAGCAGGTGTAGTGTCATCTGTCATCAGTAATGAGAGTTCTTCTAAAAATTTTAAGGAGCTCTGCCATTTTCTTCTGCTCCTGGATGTGACAACGGCAGCCCAATGACTCTTACAAGACCTCCCCACCGCCGCGCCCCGGTTGTTGGACTTTGGATTTATGAGGGCTCTTGGGCCCAGCATTGCACTTCGTCCTTCCTTCGTGCCCGCATGTCCTGTGCTGTAGGGATGAGGCACGGTGATCTTGATGTCCCATGACTTGTGTGTGGTCACAGGGATGTGGCAGAGTCAGGACCACAACCACCACCAGCCCTCCTGAGCTAGCCTCTCAGTGCTCAGGGCGCAGCTGGGAGTCCTTCTGAGAGAATTCACCCACTCTGTTCCTAAATAGTCCGTCAACCGCGGGGGGACACGCCAGGGACTCCTCTGCTTGGCGTGGACCTGTGTGTTTTCGCTTTGGCTACCCACCGCCGTCAGAGGCAGGGCGCGAGTCAGAGAAGGGCTCAGTGCTGCTGCTGCCCACCACTCGGCACCCGTGGGCCAAGTCCCCACCCTTTCCTCGTGCCCTGGTTCCTGGTGCGAACCCGACTTATTCTGTGCCACTGAGCTTGCGCCAGCAGCTAACCCTCTGGTGCCCGCCCCATTGCCCTGGCTGGTCGACCCGCTGACTCCTGCGACTGCACCACCATTCCGCCATTCGGTCAGAACGCGGCATGTCCTGGCCATAGAGGGGTCTGCTGTTCCAGTCCTCTGTGGATTTTGGCTTTGGTCTCATGAGCATGAGTACACGCTCCAAGCTCGGGGTCTCCAAATCCCTGTGTACCTGGGTTGTGCCAGGAAAGCAGGAGCTGGGTGCTGAGTTCAGCTGTGACCTTTGGCTCGTGCCCTGGCTCTCGGGTCTCCCTCTGTGGATGCCTCCTATGTACGTTCAGCCCACCACCCTGTCTGGGGCGAATTTCACTTCCATTTGGAGCCTTACCCATGGGTATGGGGGCAGAAGGGGGTTAGGCCCAACTTTCTGTTTTGATCGGGGGCAGGCTGGAACACATGGAAACAGAATTTGGGGTTATCAGCAAACTCTACCCCCAGCTCTCTTAGTCTCATACGAAAAACCATGGGTTATCTGTTCTGACTTGGTGATTTATAGTCTCATTCCAAGAAACCAGAAACACCTTTGCGAGAAATCACCTTTTCCTGGGGCAGCATCTCTCCCCTTTTTGCTTTCTGTGCCCTGCAGCCTTATGTTCCATGCATGCCCCTGCCCCACGCCCCTCAGGCTCCCCTGGGTTCACTCCTCAGGCCTTTTATGCCAGAAAGGGCCCAGCAGAAGCAGACTTAGTGATGGATGGATGGATGTCGTGGATGGACAGATGGGTGGACAGACTGGTATGGATGGATGGATGGATGCACAGCTGATGGGACAGATGGATGGTCAGTGCATGGATTATGGACGGATGGTCAGTGGGTGAATGGATGGTGGATGGATGGTCGGGCATAGATGGATGATGGTCAGTGGATGGATTATGGATGGATGGTGGATGGACAGATGCATGGATGATCGGTGGACGGGCAGAAAGATGGATGGCATAGACAGAGGGATGGTCAGTGAAGAGATGATGGACGGATGGTTGAAGGATGGTCGGTAGGCAGATGGACGGGTGGATAGATGGATGGTCGATGGAATGATGGAAAGAAGGGCATAGATGGAAAGATGGGCATAGACAAATGGACAGACAGATGGATGGTCGGTGGTGGACTATGGATGGGTTGTCGATGGAAAAATGGAAAGATGGGCATAGATGGATAGACAGATGGACAAAAGGCAGAGAAGAGGGACTCCTCCTCTCTGCAGCCACTACAACTCTCTTTCCGTCTTTCTTTGGAAAAGCTACCCACACCTGCCTTGTTATTGTGCCTGCTCGACTCAAGCACACTCCCAGCTGGGAGGTTGTGTGGTTTCTCTAGGACCACCAGAGTAAAAGTGTACCCGCAGTGGGAAAGCCACGGGCATTCCAAAACTTGAGTGGCTAGATCTCTGCCTGAAGCACCAGCCACAGATCACTGTTCTCCCTTCATGTTTAGGAGCTGAAAGTTTTCCGACGGGAAACTCTGCAGGCCTGCCCTCTCACACCTGCTTAACGTGCCTTCCAAGTGCTCCCAAGTGTCTTCATTCTTTCCATAGGTGCTGCCAGTTCTCATCAAATTTTAATTTTAAACAAAGACATTCAAAAAGCACAACCAGGGAGAAAATGCGGTAGGTTCTCTGACAGCAAAGGGAGCATCACGGATGACGCCATGTGTTGGAGTGTCTGCCTTTCACTCCCTCCCAGACTAGGCACCATGAGAAACAAAGGCGCATGCATCCCATGCAGCAGGTCCCCTGAGACAGCCCCTCCCTCAGGCCACCTGTTCCAATACCAACACCGTGGTCATGCTTGTCTTGGATCCCAGCCACTCAGAGGAGCCTGTACTACCCACCCCTGACGGGAAACAGTAGCAAGCACTCAGCTCTAGCTCTGGACCCTACAGGGGGCTTCCCAGTGCCACGAGGAGACCTGCTCCTGCCTGTGTAATCGTCCCCTGGGCCCCAAACACAAGTTTTCAGTTTTTTCTTTATTCTTTGCAATCTTGTGTACCAGCCACGCTCTGTCCTTTGCTGTAAAACCACAGGTGAACCTGCGTACTCCATGGCTGGGGCCGAGCAAGAGCAACGTGGCCTGGGGATGGCAGTCATCCACACTGGCTGCCCCGAAGCCCTTGCTGACTTCCGAGGCCCTGTTGGTTGGCGCGAGGCAGAGATGAGGTTCTCGGGGCTGAGCTAACACAGCTTGCCTGGCTGGCTCAAGCTGCACGGGGCCACCACTCACAGGACTGTGTGCGCCTCCCCCAGCCGTGCTGGGAAGATGCCATCTGCTTCCGCAACAGGCTCCGGCAAGGATCCTGAGATGCCCTGTCCCAGCTGGGAGCGCGTGTGCCCTCCCCATCTTCCCAGAGAGATCACCGCCCACACACACTGAAGGACACCGTCCAGGGTGTACTGAAGACAGTGGTAAAGTCTCGGATGAGGCAGCCAGAGCACACTTCATGAGCCCCCAAGGGGCTGTCCACCTCCTGTACCCTACTGGCTGTTGCCCGCTTGCATCTTGCTTCATGAAATCCCAGCCTGGTCGCTGCAGAGAAATGAGTCTTGGTGATGGAGGGACAGGTTCCCCTGTCTCTGAGCATGGCTCCTCCTGGTCAGGTGCCGGGTACGATGGGAGGCAGGCAGCTGTGGGGGGGGGGGCGGGGGCTTGTTGGGGACGCTACAAGCAGCCATAAGATACATCGGATGTGGCTCGTGAAATCCTGGGCTCCCTCAGCACAGCCTGTTGTATTCCTGATGACAGACCCATGTTCCTGCAGGAAATGGTACAGTATGTATGTAAAAGACACATCTATATTCACACATACTACCTGGATTCCAGCAAGCGCCACCGGGATTAAATGACCTTGGTGAGGTCTTGCAAAAATCACATGTCACCTGCTGCTGGCCCCTATAACAACTTCCAGGCATCTGCGTTCTTGAACATCAGCCTTCCTGGCCCATTGAACCCACATGGTTTCTTAGTATCTGTCCATCAGCCAGAGGTCCGGAGTTGTTTTTAAGGCTGTAGTTTGGATCCGAGAGTTGAGCATTCGCTTCTTGGGCACTGGTCTGAGTTATTCTGCAATGCTCCGTGACGCAAAGTTGCTGTGGGAGGACCCAGACCTGCCGCTCGTCACCAGTTGTGGCAGTTTGTGTCTGCAGAACTGTTGGCCACAGTACCAGCACCTCCTGCCAGGTTGAGTGTGAGGATTCAGCGGGATTGCACACATAAACCACTCAGAACATGTCTTGTACTATCATCCATGCAAGAAAAAAATAACTCTGCAAGAAGATAAAATGAAATTAGGGCTTTTTGCTAAACCCGACAGATTTAACACGTGGAGAGTTTTTTTTTTTTTTCCTTTCCCAAAACTCTACTAAAATGAGAATTAAGGAATAAGAAAACACACAAATCCCCAACAACACTTGAAAACAAGAGAAGTGACCATGCAGAAACAGTCTCTAAGTTTTTTAAAAGCAGAGGGTGGACTGAGGAGTTGGCTGAGCCACGAAGAGCAGCGTGAGGGCTTGCAGAAGCTGCGGCAGGCGAGGGGCAGGAACACCTGCAGGAGCAATCAGACCAAGGTGCTAGAGGCCTGGGCCTTGGGGTGAGCCATCCCCCATGGCATGTGCTTTGCTCACACCTTCTTCACTCTTCAGCCCAACCTAAATTCGAGGGTACCAGGTGCTGCAGAGAACAGGAAAGAGGAAGCAGGCCCAAAGTTGGGGTTTTGGGGAAAGCATAAATCCAGACCAACACCCCTCCCACAGCTTTCCCACCTCTGCAAAAACAGCCCCCTCCAGGCCACTGTCTTCATCCCTCCCCCCAGGGAGACAATGGAGGCCCTCCTCCTCCTCCAGAAAGATGAACAGCTTCAGGGTGAAGAGGGAACCACCTGTCCTGACAAAGTGGCTGAATTGCCCTCTGAGCCCAGCCCTGTGCCAGGGTTCAAGGCCTGGGGGGGGGGGGGGTTGTGTGGGGAGGGGCCCCAGGCTGCACAGCCCTGCATTCAGACCCAGAACTGACTTCTGGTGAGCAGCCTATCCCTCTCCAGGCTTGGACCTCCCACCCGAACTCTTGGGTCCATAGGAGCTGGGGAGCTGGCACACACATCTGTTTTCTAAGACACACCTACATACAGCATCAGACACTTTTTCCAAATGAGTCTTACCTGTCACCCCCAACACAGAAGACATGAGATGAGTGGTGGTCCCATAGCCCCCTGCCTGGGCCTTGCTGTCCGTCTGAGGGGGATCTTGATAAGCCCCTGGGGAAAGACTTGCTGTAAGGTTCTGTAGCACCTCCCCACATGTAGATGTCTGCCCGGCAGTTTCTACCCAGCGTGGAGCGGCTGTCTGTTGAATACCCACCCAGGTTCCAGGGGGACACTCTGCTCCTCCCTCGTGGCTCCGTGTGGTCCTCCATGTGGAGACTGAGCTTTGGGCAGAGGAAGGTTAGTGACCTCATTGTCACAGGGTGGAGCGATGGAGCAACAGCTCGGTCCCAGGGTTTGCCGTCTAGTTCGCCTATCCGTCCTCCTACCCCAAACCTGGGCCACCCGCGATGGGGGGCCGCCAGGTCCGTGCCCTGACAGGCTGGCTGTGGGTTTGGGAGTCCCCCACTCCTCAGGTTCCGTAACGACCGCGGCTCCCAGGGGAGCTGATGGGATTACAGCTGATGGTAAGTACAGGTCAGTTAGATAGCACACAGGCAGGGTGATGGCAGGGAGAGTCCCAGATGCGGAGCGCATGTCCTCGGGAGCCTCATCTTCCGGGTGTCCGCGTGCATCCCGGCAGGGAAGTGCCCTCGAGTGTGCGCATGGGCCTCTGAGGTGGCAGGGAGCTTCTCCTCCGAACGGTTGATTGCGTCACGGACCACATGGGTGAGCTGCAGCTGTAACACCCCCTCCTCCACCGAGGGCCGGCTTGGTTCACTGAAGCACCAACCCCTGGTCACGTGACTGGTGTTTCTGCCGTGGCCCATCTCCAACCTGAGTCATCCGGCTTGTGGGCGCTGTTTGAGGGCCACCATGGGTAAGAAAGAGACGTGCTACTCAGGGGATCTGGAGGAATAGCGGTGGGGGTGGGGTGGGGTGGGGGGGCGGGACAGGCAGATTCTTTCTTGCCCCCACCCACTGCCACTGTCGCCTGGGCTTTCCTCCTTCCAGACCTCAGCCTGCCCCCATCTCAGCTAGATCCTCCCGTCCCCCGCCGGCCGGCCCCGCGGTCCTCGACCTCGTCAGCAGGCTACCACCGCCTGCCTCTGGGTAACATACCGTGCTTCTGAGTTGCAGTGATCCTGGAAACACTGTCATCCCGCCTCTCTCCAGCCGCCTGGGGACACGGGGACCGGGGACATGGGGAGCAGACCAGGGTGATTGGGGGCCCAGGCATCTAGCCGTACTGCTCTGGGACCTCAGTTTACCAGTCCAGGTCCTTCTCAAATTACATTCGGATAGCCTTTCAGAGTTTTCAGAGAAGTTAGGGGTCTTTGCTCCCCTTGCCACCCCCAGAGGTTCAAGACAGGCAAGGTAATTCCAGATCTCTCTTTTTTACAGATAGTAACAAGGCTCTGGAAGCTGATGCAATTTGCTGAAGGAGACGTGTCCCTGAGGTGCTAGAACAGGTAGCTGCCACTGGGTACACCAACCCTAAGCCCCATGAGTGATTGCATGTGGATTGGTTTTCCGCATGCAGACTTGAGGCCAGAGCTTCTTTCCTGCCCAGCCTGTCCTATTTGCCAGCTAATGAGACCAATTGTAGGCTCCATAAACAAATTAAACAGCAGCTGCTTCATTTTCTTCCTCTCCAACTTTGAGATCATGATGACCTCATTTGCAGGCAGCTCCAGCTAGGGCTTTTGGGGCCTGTAGCGCCCAAGAACCCTGAAATGTAAGCATAGTCCTGCTGTGTTTTCGGGTTGGCCAGAGTGAAATATTCTGAGCACTGGCATTCCCAACCCGAACCAGTCACCATGTTCATGAAGCACGGGATGCCTGCTCAGCCTGGTAGCTCTAATTAATAATGCCGTTCAGGTAGGGGAAGCACCTGCAGCTTGTCTTTGGAATACTAGCAAGGAGGTGGAAGGAGCAGGTGATGTGAGCCGGGGGAAGATTAGCCAGATGCGGAATCCCAGACCCCAGATGCTGCTGTTTTAGCAACGGTCACTGAGGAACAGTGCAAGCCTTAGGTTCACCCCCATCCTCAGTGCAGTTCCTCCCACTTTGTTCTGGGGTCTGGCCTATGACAACAGTATGGACTGCATCTTGGCACTAGGAAGGAAAGCCTAGTTCGCTTCTGTATCGTAGAGGTTTGGGGAGCTTATAAAATTTTGCAAGAAAAATAATAACAAACCCCGAGCTCTTTCTGAGTCAACAAACACCTGCTGCATTTTTTCCCCCTTTGCGTTCATCTGAAATTACTGTGTTCCCACCCGGACTGTTCACAAACCCCCACCATCCCTGCGGTAATACAGTAAGGCAACATTTCACGCTGTGGGTGAGGGTGGAAATCTGTGATGAACGGGGTGTCTTTCGATGCCCTTTAGTGAGTGTGATTTTTTTGAAAGCAAAGCTGCTCATTAGCAACCCCAGGCTGAGCAGAACAGCCTGCATCATGTGTAGCATTTCCCTTCATCCTCCAAGGTAGTGTGTTGCTGAGATCAGAGAGATTGATGTTTGTTTTGGGAAGGGGTGGTGTTCCATTAGCCCGGTTTCTTCTCCGTCTCCTTTCTTCCCCAGCTAAGCCCACTGACAGCATATTTATAACACAGTTTCAGAAATTTAGTAATTCGGATAGGATGTAACGGTTTATTCTCGATGTCGGCCAGACAGCACTTTTATCCCCGGCATCCATCTGTTTTGCTCTCGTGGTCTCCCAGTGCCTGCCCCGCCTGCGGCCATCGGTTTTCAGCGTGCAGGACCCCATACCGGAATGAGACCTGTCAATCACGCCCATGGCATCTCAGTGCCCGTGGCCGGGGGACGCTCCCTATAAACCTGCGGGGGCCCGGGGAGCTGAGTCAGCACCACTCCCCCAGTGGGGAGATGATTTAGGGATACCACTCGAGGGAGGTATGTGGTCTGCAGGCACCTGGGTAGATTTACTACCCGCCAATACAGAGCCTGTCCTCGTATGTGCTGCCTCGGGAGAGCCCATTTCACTCTGTCCATCTCTGAGACAGTGACTTTGCCAAGATCCCCTTGGGCCGGCTCTTACCCGCCCCAGTCCGATACTCCCTTCCCACCAGGGTTCATTAAAACATAATGTGGGCTTCTTGATTATAAGCGTTCATCATAGAGAATTTGGAAAACACAGAAATGCATAAAGAAGACTATAAAAGTTGCTCATCAGTCCTGAATCCCAAATAACACAGGTCCTATTGGGGCATCTGTCTTTCTCCACACACACGTGTGCTTTTTGTATGTTAAAAACAAGGATCATGATGTGTATGCTATTTTGTGGTTTTTTAAATTAACTATGCAGGGAATTGTCTCATAATCACCCACATTTAATGATCAGAAGATCTTGAGAGCCTTGCGTGGTGTGAATGGATCACTAGCGACGCTGGAGGTTTGGGGGCCTGCTGTGTGGGGGCTCCTGGGGAAGTGCTGTGGGGCAGGCAGGCATGTGAGGGTTCCCGGGAGGAGGGTGATAGGGAGCACACTGGCTTGCTGTAGCGAGGCCGGAGCATCACAGCTGGCCAGCCGTGCTGAAGGAACAGTTGCGGGGTGCCGCTGAGGTCGGATCTGAATTGCTGCCCTCCCCATTTGCGGAACGGCACCAACCCAGGGCCTGCCCGCCCCCAGAGATGGGGGAGCCTTGCAGGACCCCAGGACTCCCTGAAGTGGGACACAGCCTTTTCCTGCATGCACCCGGGACGTTCCCCTCCGTCTCTCCACCACCAGGCCCCGAGGGAGGCCCTCCCCTCCCTTTCAGGCACTCCTGGTGCTGGAGCTCTTGTGTGGATGGGTTTAGAACTCGGCGGCCAGACGTTGGGGGTGTGATGAGAAAGATCACACGGGGAACCCCGATTTCCTGTGTTTCATGAAGGACAAATAAGATCAGAAAAGCCTGCCTGTCAAAGGTCTGTTGGGCTCAGACGCAAACACCAGTTACTGGTTGGGTACCTCTTGTGCTCGGGGATGCCTTTCACCTGAGTCTGGTGTATCTTGGAGTAGCCGCCGTGGGGGTCGGCTCCTTCTCTCTTGCGCCAGACGTCTGTACTGGGGATGAGGCTCTGCGGGGAGACAGAGGGCCCAGATGTGGCAGATTCCTGCATTTTTCTAGATTAAATGTGACATCCTCAGAGCCACTCACTGCCTGGCTGGGGTGCTCCTTCCACAGTCGTTCCATGGTCCTTGGGCCAGGCAGCCACCTGGGCTTCCCGTGGTGCTGGCAGGGAGAACCCTGGGTTGTCCATCCTTGGCGGCTGCCACGTTGCCTTCTGGGGTTGCCCAGGCCCGTGTCATAGGCCTGGCTCCTCCTGGAGGGCTCAGGCTGCATCCCCCAAAGCTGATCATGATGCCAGTCCTGCTTCCCTGGCCCCTACATGCCCCTGTTCCCACGGCTGTCCCTGGGACAGAGGCAGCTGGGGAAGGGTAGACAGCATAGGGCAAGGTGCAAAAGGAAGGAGTGGTCCACACGCGGGTGTGGGGACCTGTGGGACAGTGAGGGCGTGTGTACCCTGCCACCTCCTTGTTTTCGTTTTACCCTGCAGCCCTGTTGACCTGTGGCAGGAAGCTGTTTAAGGCCGGCCTTGCCCTTCATGCTTGGAGGTGGCTGATGGAGGGACAGAGCATCAGAAGGGTCATGTGCCTGCATCTTACGGTCAGAAAAGAATGACAGAGTGGCAGACTATGCGAGTTTGTTGGAACGAATTCATGTTGTCATCCTAACCCAGAGGAGAGCCTTCTATTCAACGCCTTGACCCCTATGTGTGTGTTGGAGGTCAGTTTTGGCAGTGGCCGGAGGTACAGATTCATTGGTCAGGGTGCCCATTGTTGGGGGTGCCGCACCGTGGCCTCCCCGATCAGATGCAGACCTGGGCCCCCTCATTCAGAGCTGCGTGAGTCTGCACACTCCGTTAAACTTTTTGGTCTCAGATTTCTCAGCTATAAAATGAGGGAAATTATTTTGGGTGAATTTTAAGATTCCTTCCAGCAAGAACATTCTGTAAATTGTGTGTAGTTAAAAAGCTTCAGCTGATACATACATACATATTATTTTGTAGTTTTCAAAATATTTTTAAAGATTTTATTTATCAGAGAGAGAGCACGCACACGCACGAGCACAGGGAGGGGCAGGCAGAGGGAGAGCCAGGCTCCCCGTGGAGCAGGGAGCCTGACGTGGGACTCAATCCCAGGACACCAGGATCATGACCTGAGCCCAAGGCAGACATTTAACCAACGGCCATCCAGGCGCCCCCCCCCCTGCCATTTTCAACTTACTAATCAGCTTTGTAATTTATCCACGTGTTTGTGGGATGCCGTCAGCTAATAACCCCGAGGTTTATGTCAGTGATGAGGTGTGAGTGCCCCATCTCTGGTTGATAGACGAGGCCCTCGGGTTATTCTGATGGGTGGTTTTCTATAGGAAGGCCTGTTCTTTTCCTCCATGTTGGGATGCAGTCTGGAGTAATTCTGTCGTGTTGGTCGCACATTTATGGAGCAGTATTGAAACTGGAGTGGAAAGCATGTTAGGCATTAGCACTGTTATCGGTTTTGTAGGAGCTGAAACCGAGTGAGAGGGTTTTGGAATAATTGGGTAATCCAAGCGAATTAATCAAGAGGGGGAAAATATCAGTTTTGGCATCAGATGGAGAGAGCGTCGACTTCCACATCTGTGGTCTTTATGCATTTTAATCAAGTCTAAATTATGCTATTAAGATTTACTTTTGCTGCATTTACTTAGATGCTGTGACACAGCTGACTTTGTATTCATCTCTGGATACTTCTTGAAACGGGGAAGCATTCTCACGGTTTCCAGGGGAAGAGTTGCAAAAGAGTCACAAAGATGAACAGGTGACTCGTCCTTGGAGGGCTCCCAGCTCAGCACCCGTGGCGGTTGAGCTCTAGTTGGAGCACAGAATGGGTGGCTGGGAGGTTTGGAAGGTACCCAGATCCTCGGGAAGTCCGGAGGAGGCCTGGCGGGAGGGGCCAGGCTGAGGGCCGGGGAGGAGACGAGTGTTGGTGGCTCAGGCCTGTCCTGTGAGAATGCCAGCCCTGCCAGTCCTACATCCTTGGTTCTGTCCCTGAAATGTCGTCTGGCCTGCTGGGTGGCTCAGAGTCCATGCCTCCTCCCTGACCCTCCCGCCTCACCCCCCTGCAGCGTCTTGCACGGCGTCGTTCCCTGTGTGGCTTCCTTCTCCCCTGCTCCTCCCCGAGCCTCCATGAAGGGCTGTGGTCGGCCGGGGGATGGAGGACGCTCCGGGCGCTGTTCTAAGCAAGAAGCCAGTGTGGCACACGGCAGAATGCGGACATTCTGGGCTGATTGGAGTGGCTAGGTGTTGGCGGTGTGTGACAGTGTCCGTCACGGATGCAGGAAGGCTCCCAGCCTCGGAAGCACATATTTAGAGGCTCCTTTTCTTCTCTCTGTCAATGTAGGGTTCGATGACCTTCCGGTGTCCCTGAGAATGGCTTCAGGACACCCGGTGGAGGGCTTTTCCTTGAAAGGTCTGTCACCCAGTTTCACTGCCAAGACGGGTTCACGCTCCAGGGCCCTACAAAGAGGCTGTGTGTGAGACATCTCAATGGAACCCTCGGCTGGATCCCCAGTGATAAGCCCTTCTGTGCACAAGAAGGTAAAGTGCCCCCCTCGTCCGTGGAGGCTGCTCGTGGGGCTGTGGGGACCAGCCGCGTCAGCCCAGGGGCCCACCCCACATGCTGGCGGGAGAGCATTGTGGCCAGGCCGGGCGCAAAGGAGGCTCGGTGTCACAAGTCACCGTGTCCCTCCTCAACCTCAATGACGACCCAGGTCCTGGTTTCTGTCGAGGCAGGAGAGCAGCTCAGGTCACACCAGGGGTGCTCACTGCTGCGTCCCTAGCCAGCCGCGCACTCCCAGCCCCGGCGCCTGAGAAAGCAGAGTACGTGCTGCTCAGACTTGCCCGTGGAGGCAGGAACGTGTGGTACTCGGGAGATCCACTCAGTCACTGTCGCGTCTGTTCCAGGCGGGTTTTGATAGGGAGACAGGGCGGCACAGTGGGCATTTGTTTCCAGCAGTTACCCTATGGTCTCTCGTCATGGCGCGGTATCTGCCTACCTCTGGCAAGCGTGGCGGTGTCTGCTCTGTGTGCTTCATGCTGCGTGGGTGTGTGTGAGTTTAGAACACTGCTCAGAGGTTACCTGGCGGCGGGCAGGGGGCTGACTGTCTCCGCGGCAGGTTGGGCTGACGCAAGGGAGGCAGTGCCGGTGCGGGCAAGGGCTCCGTCTCTCCCCACCACCCCTGACCGTGGGTGTGGATGGAGCTTTCCTGACCTTGACAGCTCACTGTTTTTCGGAATTAGCATAGACCGTGTTTATGGAAGTCTTCGAAGCACCGAACTCGACTGTCACTGAGCATAGGCAAAGGCTTCCCCAAGCTGAGAGCATGCGTGGTCTCTGCTTTTATTTTTGAGGTCTTTTTCTAAAAGAGTCAAAATTAAAACAAAGAAGTAAAGTGAACTAAATCACACAGAGAAGGACAGGTGTGTGTGTGACAGGTGGAATCTCAACAACAAAACAAATGAACAAGTAAGAGAAGCGTTGGAACGAACATGGGAGTGGTGGCTGAGCAGGGCTGAGAGAGCTCCAGCTGTGAGGTGGGTCGCAGGAAGGAACATGCGCCCGGGAGTACTGTCTGTGGTACTGTGACCATGGTGTGTGGGGACAGACGGGGACACCCCTGGCGGCACTGTCGGAAGTTCTGAAATATGGAATCACCGTGGTTATGCCTAATAGCAAGAGGGCATGGTTGGTCAAGTATCCTTCAATTAATAATGGTCAGCGTCACCATTCAGAACGGGTGCTATGGGCCTCGGGTGGATGCTGTGTAGGGAAGGTGGCTCCCTGTGTTGCAGGTAGGAGTCTGTGTCCCTTGATACAGATGCTTCTCTATATTTATTGAGACAGGCATGTGGTTTTTCCTCTTTAACTTTGCAGCCTTGCAGGTTACACAAGCTTTCTCTTGAAAAATCAAAACAAATTTTGAAAAGGATTTTAGAAATAAATGAATATTTTCTGCTATGCGCAGCCCATGCAGGCTGTGGTTTCCATAAGGTTTCAGTAATGAAAAGTTTATTTGGTTTTGTAGATCAACTTCCCTGATAAATCCTTTGGCCCAAGATACTCAGCATTTAAAACCCAGACAGGCTCAGGAACATATCAGCAATAGTAGAACACGCAGGCTCCGCGAATATTGCCTGGAGACAAAGGCCTTCTATTGTTTTATCATCCTGGGAAACAGAGAGCTTATCTAAAAGACAACCTCTTGCCAGTCCTGTCCTAACTACCTAATGAAGTATGCCCCAAGTTAGAAGGCCTTCATCTCCCCTTGCTCACTGTGTCTCAGACACATGGACCCTCCTGTGTGTGTCTGTGTGTTTAAAAGATTTTATTTATTATTTATATGTCAGAGAGAGAGCGTGCAGGAGCAGAGGGAGAATTAGACACTGTACTGAGCCAGGAGCCCGATGCGGGACTTGATCCCAGGACCCTGGGACTGAGCCAGCCAGGTGTCCCCCTCCTGTGTGTGTGTTTTTTTTTTTTTAAAGATTTTTTATTTATTTATTTGACAGAGAGAAATCACAAGTAGATGGAGAGGCAGGCAGGCAGAGAGAGAGAGAAGGAAGCAGGCTCCCCGCTGAGCAGAGCCCGATGCGGGAATCCATCCTAGGACCCTGAGATCATGACCTGAGCCGAAGGCAGCGGCTTAACCCACTGAGCCACCCAGGCGTCCCCTCCTCCTGTGTGATTTTAAGGACACTCGTGTTCTTCTGGCTTTTGCACTTACTCTCCCTCTGCCTAAAGCTGTCTTCTCCCAGATCTGCTCGATAAGGCCACCTTGCCATGTGGCCCTGCATCATAAACATTATCTCCTCAGGGTGCCTGTCCCATGCACCCAGATTCCAGGGGCCCCTGGTAGGTCCCTGTGACCTCAGCACCTGTTCCTCCTCATGCGAGCAGCAATCACTGCATGTTAGTCTCTACCTCGCAGATTTACTAACTTGTTAGCGGCCTTCTCCATGCAGCGAGGGTAGGATTCCTAACTCTCCATGCCCAGCGCTTGCAGCTGGGTGCTCAGCGAGTCACCAGTGGACAGATGGATGGTTGGATGGATGAATACCGGGTGTTATAAATGCAGGGGTAAACAAAACCCAACACCATCCTTTACAGCGAGGCTTCCAGCACCTTTCCTGTGTGGATATGAATGCTGTGTCTCCAGGGTCGATTACGTAGTTATGTTCCTGGAAACACTTTTTAGGGAGAATGGGTGTCAGAGTTGGCACTTGAAGGAATCAGGTTCATGTTCACATATAACTGGCATTTAAAAAGGCCAGTAAATATTGGTCGTGGTATGTATTCTTAGAACTTTGCCTTTTCTGCTCCTTAGGACTCTGCTCTATGCTAACTAATGTCATTGAATAATTTGTTCTTAGGTATAACTGTGTAATATCACCTTAATATCCCCTCTTTGACTTGTTTCTATTAAATCCCCTATTACACGAGCAGGACTCAGATGCAGCGATGCAGTGGTCTGGGGAGAAAGGATGTCTCAAAGTGGAAGCTTTGCACCCTCTCAGCTGTATCCCCAAAGTGCCCGTTTGTGTCTGTCTGTGTCGGGTTTGATCACATCCCCACTCCTGCCAGAGTCAGATACCGATGGAGCTTTATCTGTCATCCTTGGTAATGGCATTTTTGGAGCGGCTTTTAAACATTCTTCTGGCTGACGGGATGCACTCATACTGTAGGAAATTTCTCTTATTTCTGTTTGAAACTTCAGAACTGATGAAGATTATATGTATTTGTTTTGGGGCACTAAAGATCCTGGCTTCTCTGTTTCCATAGACATGAAGTGCATAGTCACGTCCGGCTAAGGATGGCCTGGCTGGGCCAGGCTCGTCTTCCTATCTCCCCTCCTCTGGTGGGGGGCTCAGGCGCCAGACGCCAAGGGTAGGATCATAGCTCAGCTTTGGGGGGCCGACTTCTGTGAAGCTACTGCTGGTCTGTTTTGTTCTGTCCTTTATCTGGGCCACAGCCCTCCTGGCCTCCTGGCCATAGCTCCGGTGCCTGCTCCCAGCTCCCTGGTCAGTGCGAGTCTCTGTTCCATAGCAGCCAGTCCCCATGGTGACTCCATCATGAGCAGAACTTGGGAGGCCGTAGTGCCCTGGGATCCTTGGGCCATGTGCCCCGTGGTGGCCCCCAGCTCCTGGCTGTGGACAGAGGCATCTGGTCAGGAGTTCAGGGCACTCTGTGTGAGTGACTGCTGCTTCTGCACAGCCAGTGACCACACACTCACGGGCCGCAGTGTCCCTTCTGTCCACTGGCTTTACTCACTGACGCTGGCTGCCTGCTAAGGACCTGGGTCAGCTCCCGGAGAAGTCGGAAGCCAGTCAGGGGAACGGTGGCTTTGTCGCGTAAATCAGCAACATGGGGTTAGTTGGCAGCTGGGGTTTTACAGAGGGGCGCCTGGATAAAGGTGTTTTTATTTGCTCTGAGTAATGCCTGCGTTAGCACTACTGAGAAACGTGATTTCCCGTTTCCATTAAGAAGGCAGCAGTGGTGCCAAGTTGTCACTTGCCTTGTGACTCCAGTCAGGATCATTCTGGCATTGACTTTGGGGGAATTTGTCTATTCTGGTAGAAAAATTTTTGGTTAAACGTGAGAGGTTGGAAACCCCTTTCCACAGTTTGAAACTCAAAAATAAGAGGTCGAACTAGAACCACAACAGTTTTCCATCAAGGACGCTTCCTGCTGAAATTTGCAGACAGAGGGTTGATGGGGTTGTCCCGGGGCTCCATGGCCGCACTTCCTCGACATTTCTTTGCCAGCCACGTGTGGAGTCCCGGAGTTCCAAGGGCATGTGGGAGAATGCAGGGGTGCAGTCCCTGCTCTCCAGCTAATCTGGAGATGAAGGCAGATGCCACGCCCAAGCTTTGACTTTGACCCCGCGAAGAGGTCATCCTGTTTTCTAGAGTCTGTTGTCAGATTCTTCATTGGTCCCTGTAAACCCAGCCCCAACCCTACATCAAAACTCCTGGGATGTGCTTTTTAAACCCACCTGTGTTCCCGGCCATGGGCTGCTTGGGTCCCTTCCCTCCGCAGCCTCAGGACTCCTGGGCTCAGGCCTCAGAGCCAGCAGTTCATGGTCAAGTCTCCCACCATTCCAACCATATGGCTGATTCAGAAGGCTTTCGGGAGTGGCTGAGAAACCCAGTCTTACAGCATTGAGATACTCTTGGAGAAAGTTTCTGTGATTGTCGAAATGCTGTGCTTGGATTTTGCTTCATTTTTAAAACTTGCGAAGCTTGGAGCGCAACCCCTCTGTACGCCTCCGGGGATGGCTGCACAAGGTTATGTGGGGACACACGCGGAATTGGGAGGAGACCATGTTCGAAGTGGAGGGTTATAATTTATCCACTGTATTTTATCTCTCAATCACGTTCTGTGTGGACTTCCTGTTCCTGCGCCCCTGATGCTGGGCTACAGACCCTTTCCGAGTCTGTATTCTGCTCCCACCTGCTTCCAAGAAGCAGGTCACCTACCTGTGGGGGGCTGTGTGGTGTTGGTGGTTGCATGTGCTTCCATGTTATTACCCGCGTGGAGCAGATCCGGTAGGAGGGAGGTGCCGGCCGGTGTGGCCCCAGCTTGTCCCCACTGTTCTGCAAGGCCTTTTTTTTTCTTCTGCCCCAAGGCAGAGGCGGTAGGCTGGGTGGGACCACTTAGCAGGTCATTGTGAGCCCCTAGCTCTGTCCTTCCTCTCTTAGTTCCAAAATCGCCTGAGGCTCCACTGTGAGGTGTGAAGGGT
Organism: Mustela nivalis; assembly: GCF_964662115.1. Taxonomy (NCBI): domain Eukaryota; kingdom Metazoa; phylum Chordata; class Mammalia; order Carnivora; family Mustelidae; genus Mustela; species Mustela nivalis. The sequence goes on from NW_028135361.1 coordinate 123,619, forward strand.
TCCAGGCTGGAGGTGAAGCTCCTTTCATGGCTGGATTGGGACATCTTGTCCTCAGTCCCCTCCAGACCAGGGGCTAGCAGTCCGTGTGCGAGGGCGTTTTATCACAGGGAAGCCTGAGGCCAGGTCCGAAAAGAAGAGCTTTGTGCCAAGCTGGGAAGCACAACAGGCTGAAATTTAAAAAAATAACGTGTCCATTTTACACCTTTGCAGATTGCCGTATCCCTCAAATCGACGATGCTGAGATTCATAACAGGACATACAGACACGGAGACAAGCTGATCGTCACCTGTCACGAGGGATTCAAGATCCGCTACCCTGATCTGTACAACATGGTTTCTCTGTGCCGTGATGACGGGACGTGGGACAACCTGCCGCTCTGTCAAGGTAGGGGCGCGGGCTGGGAACACGTGTGTGTCTCTCCACTGGGACGTGGAGGGAAGCAGGGCCCACCGGCTCTGGCCTTGGCATCCGCACACCCTCCCTGCGGTCCCCAACAGCCCCTCGTGCCCACCGTGAGAGCCCAGACCAGAAGAGCCCTTGTTCTTGAGCATGTTGACTTCTCCTTCACACCGAGAACCAAAAGTCTTTTAAGAAATAGGCATTTTGTAACCAGGCTGTGAGCACGATGATGAACTATGGCATTTTTAATGAAAACAGCAGAACGTTTATACTTATTTCAGTGGTGGTGAGGGTAGATTAAAGACGCATCTTTACAGAGGCTATTTTTTCTTAACGTTATCCATTTTTATAATGCATGAGGAGCAGAAAAATAATCAAATTCAGATTTTATCCAAACTACCCAGTAAATAAGAATCCTCTTGCCTTTTTAACATTTGCCTGGGCCAACACGGAGGACCCTGTTTGTGAAAATAAGTCCTTCCGTGCACATTAATTCTGATTTTATTTTCTTGACATGTGACTTGAAAGCCAGTGCATAATTCATTCTTCGGGGAGGAGGCTTGTTTGCGCCGGAGCCTTGGCGTGTTCCGGTCGAGACGAATGCTAGCGCTGGGCTCTAGGTCATGGCTGGCAGGCTCTGATATTACTCTGCGTGCCCCGGGGTCGGAAATGAATTATTTCCTTCTGTGAGGGCTTAAGAGTCCTACATGGCCCTTTGCAGAAACAGAGGCTCTGGATCGGGAGGACCAAGGGCGGCCAGGCCACCCCTTTGTGAGCTTCTCTGCTCAAACTCCCTGTGCCACGTAGCCTGCACAGATGACATTTCCAGGGATACATGTGCTCTGGGGGCACTTCTCGGGAGGCTGTGGAGAGTTGTCACCGTGATCTGAGGTTGGGCTGAATATTCACGTGAACATTACCAACGACTGGTCCCTTTCCTTCCCGGGGCCAAGAACGCTCCCTCGGATGCCAGCCCCCTCTGCCTTCATGAATCCTGCATCCCCCACTGTCCCCTGTTCTCCTGCCCTTTCTAGAGATTTCTCCCTCTTAGGTCTTGCAAATTCCGTGCACCTATTTACGAGTTCTTTTGGTCCCTATTATTTCTTAAGAAATGCCCGAGGGTTGCATCCTCATCAGGGGCTCAGGTGTGGCCTCCTGCTCTGCTCTGTCCACCACCCTGCGCTTGCATCTCAGAGCGTCGCCCAGAGCCGGCTGGCTGCTCTCGGAAGGTGCCCTTCCCCGGATAGCACCGTCACCCACACCACCCTCCCTCAGGGCATGTCCCCTGCTCTGTGCCCTGAACTCATCTCCATGCAGAGGCAGGTAGGGGCCTGGCTGCCCAAGCAGTGACTGCCCAACATGGCATGGGCGTGAGGGGTCTGGCGGCATTAGATGGCCTGACACCTCGGAGCGCCACGGGGAGCATGACTGGCCCTTAGCATGACGTCTTGTCCTGTGGCTTTTCTTTGCACTTCCAGATCCGGGGGAGAGAGCCTGACAAGCCGGCTCGCCATTGCCTGGAAGTGTAAATAGAGGTTGCACCAAGCTATTGTGTCAAAGCCTGGTGTCTGCTGCCATGCTTGGGATGGGCTGTCCCCAGCCAAGGAGCATGTCTCTCTTTCCCTGGTTTACTACTGCAGTTACAACCCCTTCTGGCTTCTTTTGGGGCAGGCAAGCAGGCGGGCATGTTCCAAGGCCATGTTTTCCTTGGGAACTTTGTGTTTTGGAGAGCAGTGTCCAGACGCACCTGCTGTTCACTGTGGGTCTGTCCGTTTTATATTCAGGGGACTCCAGCTTCTCTGTGGGAGTGGCCAGGAATGACACTCCTTCTTGGGAGGAGCCGCAGGCACTGTCCCTTGTGCCAGCTCATTTGAACAGCACTTAGGGACTCTGATACGGTCAGTTGTTCATGTTGACGTGCTTGTCTTACTTTTCTCAGTCACGGATTCTGTTTATTCCTGAGTCCCAATCTCCCCCTCCTCCCCGACACTTCACTTTTCCTGTGAACACAGTTCATGTTCAGCTCAACGGGTAAATCCTTCCAGGCCGTGGAGAAAGGATGTGGCCACGTGTCTCAGATGTGGCCTGTGTGGTAGTAGGCCCGTGGATCTCTGTGGCACGGGACACTGTCAGCCCCAAAGGGAGCATTTCCCTAAGTTCTGCATGCCAGGGCTGCCCTGGCCTCTCTGGTCTCACGCCGAAACATCGATCCCACGTACCAGCTCACTGACCAGGGCAGTCGGCGGAGCATGAAGCCGTTCGAGGCTCAGAATGTCAAAGCAAGCCAGCTCGGGAGCAGAGCTCAGACACCTGCTGCCATGGGCATGCTGTGATCCGTGCTCGGCGACTGGAAGGGAGAGTCGGGATTTCCATTATACGTTATTTACTTCACACACAATTAGTTCTCCGCGGGAAGAGCCCCAGCTCTGCAGAGTCATTATTTCCTCTAGTGAGACCACTGACCCCGACAGGAAATGCCAGGATCGCAGCGGGGGCCACACAGAACGGGATTCTGTGCCCCTGGGAATGTTCCCCAGGCACAGGTTTCAACACGGAAAAGCAGCTTCCGTTTGGCAGAAGCAGAAGTGTGGGAACACAGACAGCATGGAGAATTCTGGGTGTGCGTGGGGGCTTGCGACACCCAGCCCCATGCCTGCCGTGCATGTCCTTGGGCTCTGCGCAGACCCTGACCAGGAGCTCCTTGGGAGGGGGCCCAGTGGGGTGTATTCTGAGACACCCTTTTTCTGGGTAGTTCTCAAGGCTGAGAACCATGTCAAGTGCACCTAAAATGCAAATTGATCTTCACGTAGCATCACACGGGGTCCGCAGGCCCCTGCCTCACAGTCCAAGCAGGGGAAGGGTGTTTTTGCTGCCACCTCCTCAGACCCCCCAGGTGTCCCCATTGTTGAAACAGTTGGGGTGTATGTTTGCTGCACAGCACCTCAGTGCTTCTCACCCCCAGGAGCATGTTAGCATCACCTGGGGAGATTTAAAAAATTCGGGGTGCCCTGGCTGTGCATAGACCTAGGGCTCGCAGCCAGGATTGTGTTGCTTAAAGGTTCCCGGATGATTCTGAGGTGTGTCTGGGGCTCCCTGATCCCAGCTGTACCCCCCTCACTTCCTCCCTCTTCCCCTGGGCCTCTCTGTGTGGTTTGCAAGCATGACGCCAAATTCTGCGACATGAATCGAACAGGAAAGTGGTTACGGGCGTCTGGCTGAAGAGCCCTTGGTGGCGGGCAGGGGGCCAGGGTTTTGCGGGTCTCGTTGGTGCAGAGGGGACCAAGTGCGACCGTCCCTCCTCTTTTCCTCGCCACAGGCTGCCTGAGACCTCTTGCCTCTTCCAATGGCTACGCGAACATCTCCGAGTTGCAGACCTCCTTCCCCGTGGGGATGTCATCTCCTACCACTGCTGCCCTGGGTACAAGTTGGAGGGGGCCGAGCACCTCGAGTGCCTACACAGCCTCATCTGGTCGACCAGCCCACGCCGGTTCCTTGCTCTGGAAAGTAATGTGTCCACTCTTCAGGAGGGTGACTCACAGTTACAGCGGGTGCTCCTGCGGGAGGTGATGAGCTGGGAATCCTGGTCAGCGCAACTCCCCTTCCTTTGAGTGCACACGGCCCTGAGCTGGGCCATGAGGCTGGTCATCCCCCAAGAGGCAGGACCTACAGCTAGTCGTAAAACGGGCTTCCCCCGTCTGAGGCTGAAGGGCATGAAAGAGAGGCGCTTCAGGCATCAGAGGTTAAACCGTAAAATATTGCCAAGTTAAGTGAAATGTCCTAAAAAATTAATTTTCTCTGCACGAAATGAAAACAGACTGTATTATGGCGTCATTCATTTTCTCCTTGCTTTATTGTGTTGTCCGTGCTTCTCCCTGTTCCTGTGCATTTTATGGCTGGGCTTGAGCCGTGGCTGGCACACGCTGGGAAGCCTGGAGCTGAGGGCTCCTTTCTTCCTGTTCTCCTCGAATGTGTGTCATTTCCCTGAGCAGTGGTTCGCAGTAGTGAGGGGACAGGGCATCCAGGGACAGCAGCAGGTCGGGGTCTGAGGGGTTTCCTGCTAGCGAAGGTGGGCATACTGGTTCAGCTCTCAGTTTCATGTGGGTCTTGAAATTATGACTGACGCACACACACTGATTTGCATGTGGGCCTCTGAGCACAGCGTGCAGGACGGGTCTACGAGGGGGAAGAGGAAAACAAAAGCAGGCTCCAGTTAGGAGGCCCCTGGAGCTTTTCCTGGAAACAAGACACGACCACATGACGTTCTTTCAAGGGTGTGCATGCAGCAGGGAAGACGCCGCTGGACCATGGGTTGTGTGGAGTGCTGACAGCCAAAAGAGGCCAGGGGGGCGTCCTAAAGCAGTGCTGGGGGAAGGGCAAGTGGGGGCCCCTGGGACAGCAGCAGGCATGCTCTCGTGAGTCCGGCCCCCACCCGTCCCAGGTCCCTGGGGTTGGGCCTCCAGTGCATGTGTCAGGTAAGACACGGTATGCCTGGTAAAAGCTGAATTTCAGATAAATGACAAATCATTTCTTAATTTGAGCGTACTCTCAATATTGCATGGGACTTAACTCATTTGTTAAATTCTCAATTCAAATATAACTGAGCACCCAGTACTTTCACCTGTTAACTCTGGGGACCCTCACCTGCAGGGATGCGGTGTCCCCCATGTCCAGAAGTGCAGGCAGGTAGAGGTGAGCCTGGGCCATAAGGAAAGGGGCTCCTCTGGGCCTGGGGGTGTCTCGTTGCTCAGAAAGCCAGAACTAGATTGGGTGGACGGTGTCATGATTACGATTCTATCAGTCCAAGATGCCTGTTTCAAGATTTTGACAAGTTTTGTTTAAATGTTTTTCAATCGGTTACCTTCCGATAAGCTTCATTTTGAAGCTTTGAGAGCTGTTTCTGTGGAGTCTGGAGGATCTGCAGGGAGCAAATGAAACAGACCCTAGTGTTAGTAGCTGGTAGCTAAGGTTGGAACATAGAACTGGAGTGTAGCCTCGTCCTCCGCCAGCAAGGGCTATGGCCAGAGTGACCGCTGCCACAAAGGCCACAGTGGCCTTTCCTCTGAGGTTTTGGTGTGCGAGTGTGTGCATGCATGGCTGCGTGCATGTGTGTGTGTGTACACATGCACATGTACACATGTATGTACACCATGTGTATGTGTTTAATAATCCTCGCATGTCTGCTCTCCCTGTAAAGTATCTGGTGGAAGCACTCGTGGGATCTTGAACTGCTAACTGGGCAAAGATGCCAAAACTGTGATTCAGAACCAAGAGGCACAGCGCCGACTGAAGGATTTTTGTGTTTCGAGACTTGATAGAAACGGGGCCAGGTTGAACGATGGTTCGGGGTACCAGGCAAGGATTCATGGAAGATTATCCAGATGCATCGATGTTGCTGTTTCCTCAGCCTTACTGGAATCATATGCGGTCTTTGAAAGGAGGAGTCATGCTGTCACGGGGCACCCGTTGTCATCCCCAGGGACTCTGCCCCTTGCCCTCTGTCATCTGGTTCCCCCTTCAGTTTCCCATCTTTCTTAGCACACAGTCTGATTTTTCTTGATGTCCCAGGGAAATCCACTGCATGGTGCTGGGAAGCATGGAGCCTTCAGGGGCTTTTAAATGTAGGGGTGATCTGCCCCCTGAGCACCTGGGTCTGGTTGGCTGTGCCAGGAAAGTGGTTCCCTCCCGTTTTGGGGCTCCCCGGGACCCACCAGTGCGTCGGCTGTGGTCCCCACCCCAAGCCTTCTCCACACCCACCAACAGCCAGGAGATGGGGTCCCCAAGTGGGTCGGGAGGCAGCGTGCAATGTTGAGCAAGAGCGTGGACTGACGTCTGACTGGTTGGGCTCACATCGTAGGTTCCCACACGATGGCTTTGCCGTGGGGTGCATCACTTAGCTCTGTCAGCCCTGTTCCCTCACCTGTCACATGGGGCAGATGGTCATCGCTCCTCCTGACACCGTGAGAATCCAGCATGGACATCACACATTTAGGGAGGCTTGTGGCACATGCTGGGTGTTCCCTCCAGGGCCACTGTTATCATTCTTCTTGGAATTCTGTGCAGAGGCACATTAAGTAAATAAGTGAGAACCTGGGCGTGGCCATGTGAGCCCAGTACCCACACTTCTGTGCACACTCGGGATCGTCCAGGGTGTTCTGGTGCTCGCGTGGAAGGTGAATCCCACGTGTCAGGAGGAGGTGCTCAGCAGCACCAGTGATGCCATTGGTTCTGAGAGCTTAGCATGTGGCCAGAGGGTTGATGTGGCAAGCCACTTAGCGCCTTGTGAGGCAGGCGCTGGTTTTGACGCACTTCACAGATGGGCCAGCCTGGGCTTGTAAAGTTCCAGAAACTCAGCAAGTGACATAGCTGGGAAACGGGTGCACTGGGACCTCGACATGGGTCCCTGTCCTGTCAGAGCTCGCGCGTGTTATCGTCAGGGTGCGTCACCTAACTAGCTTGTTCTGATCACTTTGCAGCCTCGTGGGCAAGCAGTGTGATGTTTTTATAACCTTTTCTTGCAGAGTCAAACAATTTGGAAGCACTAACACGTAGGAAGGGGTTCATCTTTCTAGACTGGCTGCTGACCCTGTGGAGCTCTCCACCTCAGGGGATGTGTGGCGGACAAGAGCCGCTCACTGCCCCCCTGGCACCCCATGTCCCCATCATGGTGCAGAGCCTGGCCAGGCTTGTGTCTCCTCTCACAGGCCCGGATGGACACCTCAAGGGTGACATGACGTGTCCGGACGCTCCATCTCTTTGGCTATGGCGGCTCTTTCTGCCATGTGGGGCCTCCTGTCCTCCATGGGCCGCGGGGCATCTTCTGAGATCAGGCCTCTCTGGCACTGGCATCAGGCAGCCCCACACACATGTCAGCAAGCCCAGAACGGATGCCTCGCTTTGTGACGGAGTTTATGCTTTGAAAGGAAAAGCTCTGGCGGCTTCTTCAAAGGTACGGGTTGTGTTTTCTGATGTCTGTGCGCTTGTACTGAGAGTAGACGCCTCTGGAGCCTGTGTTCCCTGCAGCTGAGCTGGGGGCAGTGGATAAAGCAACAGAAATCATGAGGTCTTGAACCAGGTTGTTGGTCTATCCTTCAAAAATAGATGTGTGCGTATAAATGTACTTGGCCAGAGCCCCACGCGTCCCCGTGTGCCAGCCTGGCTCACTGCGGCCTCGGGAGTTGTCATCCCTGTGCAACGTCCATTCTGCCTTCATCCCTTTCTGTCTCTTTCACACACACACACACACACACACACACACACACACACACACACATACACTATGGAGTATTATGCCTCCATCAGAAAGAATGAATACCCAACTTTTTATCAACATGGATGGGACTGGAGGAGATTATGCTGAATAAATTAGTCAAGCAGAGAGAGTCAGTTATCATGGTTTCACTTACTTGTGGAGCATAAGAATAACAGAGAGTACATTGGGAGAAGGGGAGGAGAATGGAATGGATTTGGGGGAAATTGGAGAGGGAGGCAAACCATGAGAGACTGTGGACTCTGAGAAACAAACTAAAGGTTTTGGAGGGGAGGAGGTTGGGGGTTGAGTGAGCCTGGTGGTGGGTATTAAGGAGGGCATATATTGCATGGAGCACTGGGTGTGGTGCATAAACAATGAATCTTGGAACACTGAAAGAATTAAATTAAATTAAAAAAAAAAGAGTGTGTGTTTCTGTGTCAAGGTCATGCTGCCCTGATTATGATGGCTTTGCAATTTATCTTGAACTCTGGGACTGTGATGCCTTCAGCTTTGTTCTTCTTTGTCAATATTGCTTTAGCTATTTGGGGTATTTTGTGGTTCCATACAAAGTTCAGGATACTTCAATCTAGTTCTGTCAAAAGTACTATTGGTATTTTGATAGGGATTGCACTGAATCTCTAGATGGCTTTGGGTAGTATCCACATTTTAATATTAATTCTTCCAATCTGTGAGTATGGTTTATCATTCCATTTATGTGTAAGTAGTGGTAACTTCTTAAAAAAACATGCTGGATAGCAACTGTATCAGGATTCTCCAAATGAAAAGAGTCAAGGGATTGGCTTATGGGATGTGGGGTTGGCACATGAAAATCCATAGGATAGGCCATCATTCTGGAGACTCAGGTGGGGTTTGATGCTGTGGTCATGACCCACAGAATTCTTTCCTCTTTGAGAAACCTCAGTTTTTGCTCTTAAGTCCCTTTGGCTGATTGGATGAAGCCCATCTCCATTATTGAGAACAATCTCTTTCATTTCAAGTCAACTTATTGTTGTTATTAACCACATCTACCAAACAACTTCACAGCACCACCTGGATTGTGCCTGAATAAATAGGTGGGTCCTAGACCCCAACTAAGCTGACACATAAAACTAACCATCATATAGCCAGTGAGGAAAAATGATATTTCAAGTTACTGACTAAAATCAGCATTAATTAATAAATTAGCATGAATAAAATCAATGAAGTTTGAAGAGCTACCTTTCTCACAATTTGAAGTTCTGAAGAAGCACTCCACCATCAACATATTCTTGGGCCCTCTCAGCGAAACTAAATTTTCCCCAAGACAACCAAAGACCATCATGAAATAGTTATCTTGGGACATGTTTTCTGCCAAAATTCAGTCAATTCCAAATAAGATTTTTGTGTCAACCTCTTCTCCCTGGTTTATGCAGCTGCTTGAGCAAGTAAAGAGGACAGAGTACATGTCTCAGGAAAGTAACATCCGCCTCCTTTTGGGTGATTTGTTGCAGGGTCCTTTGCATTCTTTTTCTCGGGATCAATATCACCCAATTAAACTCGTGTTGACAGAAGCATGTTTCTCTGTCCTTGTCTCTGGTGTCAATGAGGCTATACAAGGAAATGTTTTTCCCTGAAAGACATTCACCTTTTCCCCCTCTTTTGCCTCAAAAGCTGACTACTATGTTTGCTAGCACTTGGCATTGCTGTAAAAATGCCCTGAGAATAAAATTGATATGGTTGGCTTCATTTAGCTGTAGGGATAAGAAATAACTACATGGTGTGGTTGGAGGTGCTGAAGTTTGGCAAAGGTTAGAAACCTTCACAGGGATAATTGAAGGGCATCCTCATCAAGATCCCTATGAAGATGAAAAAGACCCAAACAACTTCTGGCTGGCTGCTCATCCAGGCAAAGACGGAAAGGTGGGAGACTGTGGCTGCCAAAGACCTTCCCTGATCATGGCAGATTTCCTGAATTTTCACTCTATGGATGAAAGGTTAGGTGACTCCATTATTAGACAGAAAAAATAGAAAAACTGACTTTAACTTAACTGCTTTACACACCACAAAGTGTCAGAATGTCAAGAATCAGAAAACCATTTGAATTTACTTTATTGATTCAAAAGATGTTTTGTTATATAATTAATTAAATTAGGCACTTTGGACTAAGCGAGAACCTAGCACCTGCTCGATAGGGAAGTCAGTTAGATCCATTAAATGTCTAGGGTGCCTGAGTGGCTCAGTGTTAAGCCTCTGCCTTTAACTCAGGTCGGGATCTTAGGGTTCTCGAGGCCTGCATCAGGCTCTCTCTCAGTGGGGAGCCTGATTCCCCCCTCCCCCGCCCTTTGCCTGTCTCTATGCCTACTTGTGATTTTTCTCTGTTAAATAAATAAATAAAATCTTCTTAAAAAATTTAATGCAATCCCTAACAGAATTCCATCAGCAGTTTTCACAGAGCTGCTCGAAACAGTCCTAAAACTTCTATGGAACACAAAGACATTTTGTGTTTCTTTTTTTTCTTTTTTTTTATTAACATTTTTTAACTTATTTATTTGACAGAGAGAGAGAGGGATGACAAGTAGGCAGAGAGGCAGGCAGAGAGACAGAGGGGAAAGCAGGCTCCCTGCTTCCGAGCAGAGAGCCTGATGCAGGACTTGATCCCAGGACCCTGAGATCATGACCTGATCTGAAGGCAGAGGCTTAACCCTCTGAGCCACTCAGGCGTCCCAGACATTTTGTGTTTCTATGGAACACAAAATTTCTATGGACACAAAGAGGCGGGACCACAGCAGCAGCCCTTCCTCCCCACGCTGCTGGAAGTGCAGGGGTGTCCACACCCGCTAGGGGCATCAGAGGGCCGGCCCGGAAGTGCCTTAAGTATCCAGGCCAGCCGGCCGCATGGGATGGGCGCAGCCGGAAGTGCGGGCAGGACGCCGGAAGTGCCGGAAATACGCCGGCAACGTCCGCAGGCGCTCACAGGGAGCGTGGCAAGCTGCGGAGCAGGATGTCCCTGAGGCGCCCGGCCGGCCTGCGCCCAGCCGCCTGCTCCCCCAGGCCGGCTGCCAAGGCGCTGAGAGAGCTCGGCTAAGGACACCCCACGCCTTCCAGCTCAGCCCGTTGAATCACCCCGTGACTCTTTTTCGAGCCCCGCGTTGGTGGGTGTCACGGGCGGCTGCGCACTTCGCCTCCATTGGCGTGGCTGAGGCGGCAGAGCTGGGCTTAGGTCCTGCGGCCTGCGGGATGGACTTGCTCCAGAGTCTGCAGAGCCCACGCCCCCGAGGCCGCGAGAGACGGGAAATGCGTGCGCCCGGTATGCTGACGGCTCTGCGCGGTGCTCCCTGATTCTGAGGAACTGCCGTCCAAGGTGGGTGTGCGCCGGACCTTCCACTGCTCTCACTGGTGTCCAGCTGCATCTCCAGCCCCCATTCAGCCCGGTATCCCGTGGGGTGCGACAGCTGCGTGGGCAACAGGGGCCAAGGACGCCCCCTCTCCACCACTGGGGGAGCTGAGGGAGGGCAGCCCCCGGGGGCTGGGGCTCGGGGTGGGCTGCGTCCAAGCTGGTCCTCTCTCTTTGGGACGCTTCGGGGATTCTCGGGGACTCTGCTGGCAGCACCCTGGCATGGGTGGGTGGTCCTTCCTTCCCAGGTGCCCCTCAGCCCTGGGTTCTTGCTGCGTACTCTGCAGACTCTGATGGGATCCACCGCCACCCATCCCAGAGCTGGCCTCTGTCCAGCAGACGTTCCTGCTTACCCTTTGGTGGTCCCGGGAGGCTTGTGTGCTGTCAGTGGGGTGCACGTGCTGCAGCCGACGTGGTCAAGGCTCGCTCAGTCCATGTCAGTCTGGAAGGCTGCCTTGGGCTTATGACCAGGGAGGTTTCCTCTCTTTCCCTGGGGGAAGGAGAGGGAAGGCACCACAGAACTCCGGACAGCCCCAATGAGTCTGCAGCAGGGGAGGGGTTCCTCCACATGCCCCCTCTGTCTCCCTTTATCCCAGGCACCACCTCAGCTGCTGGAGGCACTGGGCCAGTGGGACACGGGGGGCAGGGGGTTGTGTTTGGATCCAGGAGTCACCAAGGGCTTTGTCCGTGTCCAGTGCCAGTCTGTGGTTGCTGCGCCTAGCATCTTCACTTACCATGCCAGGATCCCACTGACTCTTGACCCAACTGCACTCTGTGTGTTCTAGAAACATTGTAACGGTTTCTCCTGAGCAGTGTTGTGCACTGGGACCAAGGGCAGCCCTGGCATTGGGCCTCTGCAGGGAATGTTAGGTTCCTTTTCCAGGGTGGTCTCCAGGCGGGCTGGCTCTCCTGAGCTCTGGAAGCACAGAGGGACGGAGTCTGTTCTGGCCTCGTGGCTGGTCGGCGGGTCAATAGGCTCCTTAGTGGTTTGGCAGCCAAGATCTGAGACCATGGGATTAAGAGATACTGTTGAATCGAGAATTTTTACTTCTGACTCTTCCTTCCCTTTGGCTTTGGATGCCTGTGTCACTGGCAAGAAGGACACTGGTTTAGTCTTCAACCCTGTCCTGCCCTCGGCCAATGCAGCCCTGAAGGGCCCGAGATTTTCCTCACTGTAGCCCGCCGGATTCAAGCAGGGCTTTGAGCTGCTGTGGGTGAGGAACTGAGGTGGTCTTGCCAGCCTCTGCCTGCCTCCCGTTGCATGGTTCCTCCTAACCAAAGAAACTTAGTAAGTGCTTACTGTGTGTAAGTCCTGCTTTAGGAGCTCAGACGAGACATGGGGGAGAGGACCTGGCGTCAGGTGTGGGCAGTCCACAGACCTGTGGCTTAAAAGACAGCACTTCATGTTCTTGCAGTTCTGGAGGCTGGACATCAGAGGTCAGGGGCCAGCGAGGTCCATGCAGATGGCCGCCTTCTTGCTGGGGCCCCAAGTGGCCATTCCTGCCGTGTGTGGTGGGTAGAGGGAGTGGGGAGAGGGAGCTCCCCGGAGTCCCTTCTCACGAGGACACCAGCCATAGTGGCTCAGGGCTCCACCCTCATGACCTCTGTTAATCTGAGTCCCCTCCTCCAGTCGCTCAGGGGGATTTGGGTTTCAACATATGAGTCTGGGGGTAAGGGGGGGACAGAAGTCAGCCCTTGGCAGGTACCTGAGACAGACCAGTGTGAATTTTGATGAAGGGGTACTGTGAGGCCTCAGAGCTCAGGGGAGAGCAGAGAAGGCTTCCAGGAGGAGGTGATCCAGAGCGGAGCTCTGAAGGAAGAGTGGCATGTGTGCAAATGTGCGTGTGTGTGTGTGTGAGAGAGAAGGGGGGTGTTAACAATCTGCTGTTTTCCAATTCGTGTGTTTTCTTAAGTCATTCCCTGAACGTTCCCCGTGGTTTGCTCTACACAGAACTTGGAGACACTGATGTGGGGCCCGGGGATGATCCGGAAGCTCACATGTGCAGTTTCCCAAATTACAGGCTGTAATGTTTGCTCTTCCCTCATCAGCCAACTGCTAGACACTCCCAGTATTTGATTACAGCTGCTGGCCCCTAAAACAATCAATTGCAAGTGGGTCCCCGGGCCACCAAGTAGGCCACGTCTGGCTTAGGTCAGGTAAACATTGAATTACTGCTGGAGTGGGCCTGCGGAGTAGTGATGGGTTAATACCTACAGTAGTATGAAGTTGGCTCGGATTGCATTTTAAGTCGCTTTGCATCTATCTCTCCCGGGGCGGTTTCTCCTCTCCCAGTCGGACCTTTACTTTGTTCCTCCCCTCCTCCTTCCAACATTCCCAGTTGAAGCGCACAGGGCTTCTGACCTACCTGTGGGTCCGGGTGTGGTGGCTGGGCCTGAGCTCTTCAGGGGCCTCCTCCAGGCCGATGGGGTGGGCGGTGGCCAGGCCAGCTGAGGTCGGGCTCCCCACAGTCACCCGTCTACTCACTGCCTCCTGGGAGCCCTCTGTCTCCACCCACATTCTAGCTTCCAGATGTGGGTGGCCCCACTCCGGCGCAGGGGTGTATGCAGACTGGTGTGAGGAGCCTCACATGCATTCGTTACCCGAAAAGAGTCCAGAACATCCCAGGCTCAGGGCCAACTGCTCAGGGCCCTTGCTCAGGCAAGGGAGGACACGGTGGCCAGGGGCTTGGGAAACTGTTTCTCATACTTAGGGTTTCCTTGTTTTTGAAGTTTTGGACTTAAATGCCTGGGCTTGGGACCAGAATGTGCTGGGGACCTTTGGGTGGAGGGGCCGGGCTCACCGGGATGGGCAGGTGCCTTTGGAGTCGCCCCGCGGTTAAACCTCTCGCTCCCCTGGCTGTGGCACAAGCCGCAATTTAGAAAGACTGCTGTCCAGCCGTTTCACTCTAAATAGTAAAACAATAAGTAAGCCTCGAAGAGGCAGCGATCATTTGCTGAGCAAGAATATTCTGAGTCGTTCTGATGTGCGAGGCTCTGGGCCAGCCAGGGTGGGAGTCAGAGATGAACAACAGGCAGGACCCAAGGCCTGCGTTGTCTGGAAAGTCACATGTGGGAAATAGTCATCTTTATTTCTCCCCCCGTGAAAATGGGCGTAGAGTGAGAAATACTCCAATAAATGGCAAAAATGATGCTTCTGTCTTAGTTATCTCTGTAATTCAGCACGTCGTTAGGACACATTGAAGTATTATGGGCTTTCTAAGTGTGATTATCTGCTATTGTTATAAACGGATAGCTTCGTGGCATAGGAGAAACCGTGTTTTTGTTTTTGTTTCCCATGATGGCTATTAGCAACATAGTAAACGTCTTGGTCGTTCAGACCCGTGGCCTACCCAGCGTGGGCCCTGGACACGCACCCATGCTGCAGGGACCTCGGAGGGCGGATTAATCATCGCTGAGCAGGTGGACTGGGGGTCTCCCAGCAGGCTGGCAGTGGAGCCAGGATGGTGACCCTGATTTCCTCTCCCTGAGGTCTTCCCTGTGATGTCACTTGCCTTCCTGCAGATAGGTGGGGGCTGTAACGGTGGCCACCTCCCAGGGGTTCTCTGGCTTAGATGAGGTCACATGTGGAAAAGCACTTACAGCGGTGTCTGGGCCAGCATGCGAGCTCCGCGGCTGCGAGCCATCCGTACCTCCTGTGCATCTCATTCTCCACAAATCCTTTTCAGCCTGCCTTGGGCAGGTGCTTTCCCTCACATCTTGGGTTTTAGACTTTGTGCATTCACGAGCAACTCTGTCCTCTCTTAAATTTCCCTTGGACACATTCATGGTTGGGGGGTACTCGGATAAGCTGGTACTTTCTTGCATACTTTACTATGCAGCTGTTCTTGACCCCGTGGAGGATCTGTCTGCCCCATGTGTCCTCATCTGTCCCTGTGCTAGGTCTGTCCCCTGGGGCCTGAGGTTCCAGCCCCCGGAGGAAGGGTTGTGGGGCATTGGCAGTCAGCTTTCCACAGCTGGCATGGCAGGTCCCTTTCTGAGGGTGTGGGGAATGTGGTTGGTCGCGCTACCAGGGTTTCCCAACACACGGGGTGATGGGTCCCGAGGCCTGAGTGAAGAAATGACAGCTCCCAGTGAACACGGTTCCCGAGCCAGACCTGTTCACGCTGAGACCAGGGAGCAGGTGTCGTGGGGAACCCGTCATGTTGGGAAAGTCATGGTCCCGAGCACAGTCCATGGGGTTTCACTCTCCTGACCATGGATAAGTCATTAAAGCCAATACCAAGGCTGAACTGTGATGAAGCAATTGCTGATTTCTGGGAGAAAATGAATGAACTCTGCACACACTACACCAGCAGAGCCGTGGTCTTGCCATGCTTCTGACCTTGCACATAAGAACTGAGAGTTTGAAACCTGTCCTCACCCTGTACTTTTAGGAGAATACCTTAGCACAAGTGTCCAGCTCTGCCTTGGGATACCCCTCTGCGAAGAGTTATCACAGTATTGGGAAGAGCATTCCCATGAGAATCACCAAGGACTCACTGTGCACCAGGCACCGTCACCGGCTTTCCCTGGGACCTCGAGCTGGGATTCCATCCCCCGGGGGTTGGGACGCAGTTTGACGGGAGGTAATTCTGTCTCCTGCCGCAGTGATGGGGAAGTTCTGTGTTGAGTGCAGGCAGCACCGTGGGGTCCAGGAGTAGAAACACGGGTGGAGGGCAGGGGACAAAGGCAGCACTGTCCCTGGGCAAAGTGTGAGGCTTGGTGCTGCTTGGGGGGGCCTCACTCTGGCCTGAACTGCGAGTGTGTTTTGGAGACATGTAGGTAAGAGACACGAAGCATTGCCAGGATGGTGAGCATGACGATGGTGACATGGTGGCCATAGGCCAGCGTGTAGTGGTTGGCTGCTTTATGCATGGTTTACGTGCTTTCCACATATTAATTCGTACTCAGGTACTGTGTTCATCTCCATTTTCAGACCTCAAACTGCAGTATTGGGATACAGGCGGGCTAGGGTGGTGGGGCTGGGGTCCCATCCTGGCCCGTGGCCCCACGGCCTCCCTGCTGGGGCACTCAGCCCCAGAGCCTTTGAGGGACTTGCCAGCCTGAGGGAGGTTAAGCCCAAAACCCCAGAGGAAGGAAATGACGAACCAGAAGCATAATACCCTGAACACCGTTTCCTTCCCAAGAACTCCTCGGGAAGCCCTCGGCGAGCCCTTGCGGGACCCTGGGAGGAGCAGCATGTTTGAGCCATGCTTTGTAGCATATCTGTCCTCAGGTGTTGGACGCTGTCTGAGACACAGCGGTTGCCGTGACTGGGATTGGCGTCCAGAGGGCAGACACTAGGGGTGCCGCTGACCCCGGCCCATGCACCGGGTGGAACCACGCGGAGGCGCACAGCCCAGCTCAGCCCTGGGCCCGAGGCTGGGAAGAGCTGCTCTGGAAAATGGTCTGGCTGTGTTGGACACCGGTGGCTGGGGCGGAGGGGACAGGAAGCCAAAAAGATGCCATGAAGCAAGGGAGGAGCAGTAGTCGGAGTTCTCGTGACGAGCGTCCGTATGTGGAATGGAAAGTCGGGGAGAAGAGTTCCTATTAGGAAGATGGTGAATTTGGTCCCAAGACATCTGTGTTCGACAGGTAGAACAGCCCAGCAGGTGTATGAGAATGAGGACAAAGGGACAGGTGGGGAGACACATTGGTGCTGTGAAGGCAGATTTCTAGTCCTCTTCTGGGAAGCAGTAATTGTGATCAGTGTTTGTGGCCCAGAGAGAAGACTAAAGACCGGGAATTCACCAATGGCTCCCTGGGCCGAGGTGGGACTCAGGGAGAGCCTGGAGCCCATCTCCAAATCCCAGCTGCACAGCTCATGACCTGTGAGCTCATTGCTCAAGGGACCCTGGCATTCTTGGGGGGCTTGACCGGAACCCCGCTCCCTGCCCAGGGTTCCCTGGATTTTTGGGGGGATTGATGGGAACCCCGCTCACTGCTCTGGGGGGCTGGGGAGGTTGGTCTTGGCTGGGGGCTAGCAGCCCCCCACTGGTGGATGCAGCCACAGCTCTGCTATTTTTAAGCGTCTGCCTTGCTCCGGTGGAGGCTGCCGGCGCCTGATGCTGAATCACGATCCAGCTTGCTAAGTGCGGCGGAGCCCATGGCCTGCCAAGTACCGGACAGGCATCTGGCTCTGCGTGGCGGGTTCCGGAGGTAGCCGGGGTTGGGGAGGGCGACACGACCCTGTGACGGGGGCCAGGCAGGCCCAGTGCGGCTGTGGTTCTTGTATGCACCCCTGGGTGTATAGACTGACAGCAGCATCTCTGCGAGTTACCGGATTGTGGCTGGCTGTGAGATGAGGACTGTGTGCATCAAACCCGGGTATCTTTGCCATCAGTGCTGCTTTCATTCCTTCTCCTAGAGCAGAAGGCACCGACGCGCGGCCATCAGAAGGCTGCCTTGCACACTGGAGTCAGATGGAGGAGGTTGCGCGTCTTTGTCTGGGGTCCTTCTGCATTTCTGAGATAGGAAATTTAAGCAAGTCTCCTGCAGGGGAGTCTCTCCCAAGGTAGGCCTGCCTCACTTGTGCTCTCCCTCCCCGAGCACCTGTAGGTCACAGCCGGCCTTGTGTACCTCCTGTGGGGAGGTCTTCCTGCTAGAGCCCCTGGAGGGCTCACCTCCTGGGAGAGCAGGGCCATCGTTAGGCCTGCGCGTGAGTGAGGGTTTGAAGGAGTAAGCTTCCCAGTCCCGTGCTCACCTCCAGAAGGCCTTCTCTGCACCCGTGTGCCTTCTTGCCTCTTCCCCAATGCAAGGGTGATGCAGATCATGGAGCCAGCCAGCACCCTGGCTGGCTCCATACCATGAGGGGTGGCTTTCCCCCGTCGGCTGAAGTGGCCCCTTGGAGGCTCCCAGAAGTTTCTAGAGCCTGAGCTGTCCATTGCAGAGGCAGGGTGGAGTTCCTAGTACTGGGCTGTCATGGCAAGGGGAGCGATGGACAGCATAGGCTGCCTGGCTTCTTGTACCTTCTTCCTTGTGGGATGCATGATATTGTGGTGCAGACAAGCATGTCACAGCCCCGGTTGAGACCATGGAGTCCTCCTTAGGGAGCATGATTAGTGCAGGAGGCTTGTGGGCCATCGCCCGGGGCAGGTGTGCCCTGGGCGAGGGTCATGGCGGCGGGCCTTAGGGGCTGTGAGGTTTGGCCCACACATTTCTTGGCCCATGGATGTGCCGCTCTCAGGCTTATGAAGCTCCTGGCGTCCCAGAACGGCAAGAGTCACGGGGTGTGAGGACAGGTTCCTCCACAGCGGTCCTCCTCGGCCAGCCCGGGACAGAACCGAGTCTCTCTCCTCACTCTTAGCTCCCTCTTTGACCCGCCGCAGTGTGCTTCCAGCCCCCATGGCTCCGAAATTCTCCTGGGAGGTGTTGCCCTGGGAGGATGTGGGAGTGCCAACCCACGGACACTGTGGAGTCATCTGTTCTCAGTGCCCTTGAGCTCTTTGTGGCCCTTGATGGCTCTTTCTAGAGACTCCCCTCCTGTGGGCACCAGGCATCACTCACCAGTTGTTCCTCCTTCTGGTCCGTCTGTCTGCCCGCACCAGCCAGTGCAGCCAGGTGTCAGTTTCCACCCAGACCTGGGGGTCCTCCTTCCCCATGGAGTTCTCCCTGCACCTGCTCATGGTCTGTGCCTATGGGACCTCGTCTCACCATCCCAAGTCTCCCTGGGCAGACCTCCGGAGTGTGTGACTTTGGGGTCAACCCTATGTAGACCCTCCTGAGATGACCCAAGGCATCTCTGTAGTGTGTGGATACCGAGCACCCTGTTCTCAGCTTGTGATGAGATGCAGCATCCCAGCATGGATCCCAGGGAGTCCCCCCTCCACAAAGGCACACGCTGTTCCTCCTGCCCGACCGAGGACAGATCTCATCCCCTCCTGTAGCACTTGACTGCCCTGCGGTCTTTTTGGATGTGAAGAATGTGCCAGAAGTGACACTGTGTTGTTCAGGGCTGACCCCTGAGGGTCCATCCCATGCTCCCACTTCCCTGCAATCCTGCCCCCATGCTGCTGGGGGGAGGGGCCACCTGCAAACAGAAGCCCTCGGGGAGGACAGACAGCAGGCTCTGCCTGCTGGATGTCTGCCCAGCGTGTAGGAGAGCTCCCGACCCCTGCCGGCCAGCAGAGGGCCGCTGTGCATGTGTCCCTGCACCGTCAATCCACACTCACGGGAGATGACCTGAGCCTTTGGTTCCTAGCCCCCAGATGCTGGAGCCGCATTGGGCGACTGGAACGGGGAGCCACAGCAGGTTTTACAGGGAAGGTGTGCTGCCTTTGACATGGGTTTGTGATAAGTCTATGTACCTGATCTGGCAGGTTGACTGTGTGTCCTGAGGTGAGAGGCAGGGGAAGGGGTGCTGTGAGGGGAGACTGAAGGGGTCGTTGGGGAGCCCCCCTCTGCTGGGGACACAGGCATCACCTAGATCCCGGTCTTCCACTCCCAGGCGGCAGTCTACTGGGGGGTGAGCCGTATTTCCCAACCTCGCCGCAGGCCTGCTGTCCCGCCTCTCTGCACACATTTCTGCGCCCGTTGCTGGTGTAGGGTTCAGGCAATGCCCTGCACCCCATCCTCCCGTGGTGGATGTCCAGGTCACCCAGACGGTGGAGATAGAGCCCTGTGGGCACAGGTGGAGGCCAGCACGCTGCCTGGGGACCCTGCAGCCACACCCTAGGGATCCCAGGAAACCCGGGCAGACATTTGCTGGCTGCAGCGGGCCCGCAGTCCCACTCACCTAGAGTGGGGCCCTTAACTCCGTCTTATGGAGGGAGGGGCATCAGACACTTGGGGACCAGCTATGGCACCATCCCGGAGGCACTGAGTTTTTCCACTCCTGGCTTGGCTTCTCTTTCTACCGTGAAAACGCAGTATCTCAGACGGGACTTCCCCTCCCTGAATGCTGGGCCCTGTGTTGGGAGAGTGGCCGTACTGTGGTTGCCTCGGGTGACAGTGATGGTACCACAGGCTCTGGAATGGGGCTTGCTTGTTAGTGCAGCAGAGGCGGGTCGGGCCCCCTGGCCAGAGGGCCAGGACGCAGGGCAGGATGCAGGCCCGGCCGAGACGGAGGGAGCTAGCTGTAAGGCAGAAGGAGGATGGAAGGTGGAATGAGGAGGGCTTGGTGGCCAAAAGTCTGCGGGGCTGGGAGGGAGCCGTCCGGGGAACCCCGGGAGCCCCTGCATTGGGTTGTGTCCCACCTCGTGGCCAGCCGGCCATCAGGGAGGGCTGAGTAAAGGAGTCCCAGAGAAGCCAGAGGAGTCTGCGTAGAGGGCAGCTGGTTGGGGGGGTCCTCGAGGCGGCCTGGCTTGGGTGATCCCCCAGCAGAGTGCGCTGGAGTCCCGAGGGCCCAGCTCTGAGCTGGTTCAGCGCCGTGTGCTTAGGAACTCACTCATTCATGGTTCCTTCAGCCAGCTACCATGTTGTGAGGACCTGCTCTCTGCTGGGCCCGTTTCTCTGCATGGGGCACAGAGGCATGGACAAGACAGATTGTAGCCAGCCCTCAGGAGTTGGAAGTCCAGTACACAGGTGACCCTGGCCTCCTGCCCACACCCTGCGTCCGCAGGGGAGGTGGTCTCTCCAATCCTCTCTGCCAGGACGTCTGATGGCACCTTCCTGGCACCACACGCCGCTTTACCTGGTGGCTACGTGCCACGTTTGGCCGGTGGCTTGAACCTCTGTCCCCATTCCCACAAGCTCCTCTCTGTGTCAGCCTTTCTCATTCGTCCTGTGTGGACATGGACCCTCATGTGAGGATGGAGGTGTTCTTAGAGGAAATCCTCCATGTGAGGGATGGGGAGGTCCTGGCCCTTGGAAGCTCTGCTTCTGACACTGGGGCCCCTGGTGTCCTAGCACAGGTGTGACCTTCACAGCCCCAGCAGGGACGGTTCTATCTGCTGCCCCACATCCAGTTCCAAAAATAACATCTGTTAGACTCTCACGGACTTCATCTCTAACTTCTGTCCCCACAGCTCCTTCACGCTCACATTGACAGCATCTCCGTTCCCCAGCGTGGTTGGAAAAATGAGTCAGAGTCTACCACGTCTCCTTCTCAGGGCTGGTAAGTGCTGCAAAGCATACATCCTGTTTTCCTTTTTGTTGTTGAAGAATGTGTGCCAAATTTCCACAAGAGAGGATTCTTGTTATTAGTGAGGAGCTTTTATTAGGAGGGCTTTTTCCTCACTAGCAGAGTGGGAACCAGTAAGAGTGTTTCTGGGGTTGGGCGAAGGCTGGTCAGACGGAGGTCAGGAGGTCTAGTGGACACTTGTCGTTGGAGGTTGTTGCTGGCCGATCAGCACGAGGGGTTTGCCTTCAACCCATCTCAGAGCCATGCTGAGGGGCACAGGCATCTTGGAGCCAAGAACACTGAGCCTCAGACCCGTGGCCAGCTTGGTCACCCTCGCTACACCCCGTCCTCTGCTTCGGGACGTCCAGGTGGGAGGGTGACATCTTCTGGCCTGTCGTAGATCCTTCCTCACACGCTTCCCGCCAGCCCTTCCCAGCCTCCGGCTAACAGCCCCAGCCAGGTGGCCCTTTCCTGAACCCCCCGAGGGCATCTTTCCTCCGGGAGGCCCCGTAGAGCAGCACTGGTGGATGTTTTTATGGGTCATGTTCTGAACGTCACACCCGAGTTAAATCTGTGCTGATTCAATTAGAACACGCAAGCTGAGGGACTTCTTCACGTTCCATGACTGGGTCCTAGGTGAGTGGCTTCTCTCTCTGGACACAGGTGTCCTCACTGCCGTGCTGCTAGCGAACGGCCGGGCCCTCCCTGCTCAGCCTATGTGCCAAGCGGTCTTGCGGCTGGATGGCAGAACTGGAAGCCCATGGCCCTGCACACACGGGAAACTGAGGGCCGGGCGGCGGGGGTGGCACACTGCTCAGAGCCACACAGATAGGCTTCTGTCTGGGGTGGGGGGTGGTCAGGCCAAGGCCCGAGGGGCTTTAGAAGCTGCACCTGAGGAGCTGGCCGGGGCTTGGGCCAGGTGGGGTCCCGGCCTCCAGAAGATGCCACGTCCTGCTGCCCCCAAGCTGGGAATGTGTGACATCCCCTTGCAGGAGGGGCTTCGCCGATGTGACTGGTTCAAGGTTCTCACTGGGGGTGGGGTGATCCTGGATTGTTGGGCCACACACCAGCTCCGTGTGAGGAGCTTCCTACGTGGGGGCAGGTGGGTCTGCCTCAGATGAGGTGAGACAAGGGAAGCAGAGGCATGTGTGTGCACACGTGTATATGTTGCTGTGTGTGGGCTTGTGTGTGGAAGAGACAGACCGGGAGCGAGGGAAGCAGGTAGAGGATTGCAGGCGCTGCTGGAGGTGGAGGAGGGCCCAAGGGGCAAGGGCACAGTTGTGTCTGGACTCCTCGGAGACAAGAGAACACACTTGTCTGGGGAGCACGGCCCCGAATTTAGACCTCGTGACTCCAGAGCTACAAGAGAGCGTGTGGTGACTTTTCCCGGTGGCCGCGGGAAACCCGTTAGAGGCATGAGAGCCTGCCTCTAGTTCAAGAGGGAGACGGGCTGTGAGCAGTGCGTCTCGGTGCTGACCGTGACCTCAGGGTGACGTGGATGGCAGTGGACTGGAAGCCACCATCCACTCTGAGTGTTCAGAAATAGCTTTCCACCGTGCGGTCCCAGTTTCCGTCTCCTGGAATGAAGAGCAGACATCAGACTTAAACTAATTCCTTCGCTGGCGGACCATCACGGGCTGGCCTCACGAGGTTCTCCGCCACGTGGACAGTTTCCATGAGACCGGGGGAATGGTTCTTGTGGGCTGCCCACTCCTGGACGCCCCCAGAGCCTTTGTGTGCTGGTCACCCACTGGCCTCCAGCGCTGGAGGCTCGCCCCAGCCCGTACATGTCCTACACTCCAGGGTGCCTGGTGGGGGTGGGGGTGCATCAGCTGTGCTCAGGGAGCGGTTGCCCCATGGTTTGAGCAGGGGATGTGACTGGCCACCAAGGACCTACTTCCCTGAGAAAGGAGGGTCCTCCATTGGGCAAAGACTGTCAGTGATCTTTGCTCATCCAGGTGCTAAGGTCCTGCATCTCAGAGAGCAGCTTGGAAGGATCTAGGGCAGGTGGCGCACCCACCGCATGAGCTTCTATGGTGGCCTAATGGCACGTGTTTCTGCAGTTCAGGACTAGGGACTGTGCACCTGCTGCAGGCCATGCCTGGGGCTTGACAAAGCCACCGGCCTCAGGGAACTCCTTGTTTTGAGAAAAAGCTGATCTTTGCATGGTTTGGGCTGCAGGCCCAGCTCAGACGGGTGTGGAGGATCACAGGCAAGGGAGCGTCGCCATGGATGCGGGAAGGGAGCATCGCCATGGACGCGGGGGGTCTCTCAGAGGAGCTGTGTCTCCCACTCGTGCAGGAGAACCAAGGAGGGGCTAGACACTGTGACATTCCAGTGGCTTTGGGGCCATGAGCTGGGGTGCTCCTTTGGGTCTTTCTTGCTGTGTGGACTGAGAATCCCTGGGGATGAGAACTCTGTCTTTTGCTCTTTCTTGCCCCTTGGTCCTGAGGGGATGACCAGCAGGCCGGCAGGACCAGCACCAAGAACGTAGTCTTCCTCTCCGTCCTGCTTCCCCAGGGCTGGGCCCAGGTCCTCATGTCCAGGGCAGGAGCTTGCCCTGGCCTGGGGCTCCCCGGTCGGTCCTGGGGATGGCGTGCATGGTGCTGGGGGAGAGGCCTGGCAGCATCTGATTCCTTCGTCCCTCCCTCCGTGCTCGAGGGCTGCATCCCGACCACAAGCCTGGGAAGCTGTTCAGATGGTTTGGATGTGGAGACCGAGGCTTCCTTGGAAGGAAGGGCCGCATCCTCGACCCAGTGAGGCCATGTTCTCTCTGACCTCTGCGCCATCTCGCCCGGACCTGAGCATGCTCCCAGGATCCAGGAGGTGTCCATGGCCCGGTCACTCTGTCTGTTCCTTGATGAGCTCCTGCTTTGAGGGCTGCAGAAGGTTCTGGCCAAGAAGAGGACATCCCCATCAGAAGGACAGCTGCCCCCGGTCTCCCACCTCCTGGGCCTTCCTGGTTGTCTGTCCTTTCTGCTGCCGGAGGAGCTCAGAGCCAGCAAGGCATCAGCTGCTGGGGCGCTGGCTCAGGTCCCAAGAAGGTGGTGTCTCTATGAAGTACGGGACTGTCCTGGCACCTGTCGCATGCAGGGCAAATTCTAGGTCCCTTGTCCAGGCGGTGAAGATGCCTTTCTTCCAGGGCTGGGCTCTTCTGGATATCCCTCTTCCCTGCATCCTGCGTGACGCATGGAGGGCTGGTCAGGCGCTCTGGTGCTGTGCAGTTTGGGACCAAACTCGCGTGCGCTGTTCTCGGCCAGAGCCAACCCCTTCTCCTCCATGTAGGGCCAGCCCGTCTCAGGACCGCGTTGCACAGCGCTTTGCTCGACCCAATGCAAACACGTCTTGTTCCAGTGGTTTGCCTTGCAGCCCATTCCTCACTGGTCAGAACCTTCTCTGAGGATGGCGAGCGTGTCACATCAGATTCTCGCATGCTCCGTCCTGGCACAGGAACGCTCACGGTATCCCTGGGAAGAATGGGTAGCATTCGGCGCCTGCTGGAGGGTTTGAGAGCACGTCTGTGAGGAGCTGCCCTGTCCCAGATAAGCTCAGGACCAGAAGGGGGGCCAGAGGTGCGGGGGATGGGGAGCCTCGGACATTGCTGGCGGTGGCCTGGTGAGGAGCTCCCGACTTAGCAGAGTCACAAGGACTTGTGAGTCCCTGGCTCTGGTCCACACCAGACCTTGAGAAAGCTTTTCTCAGTTGGTCAAGTCCCTGCTGATAGAGTCCACAGCGTGGAAAAGATCAAATTCTGGTGGAGAAGGTGAGCACCAAGAGTGGTACACGTCATGACAGAGGGGAGTGCAGGCCCCTGGGCACAGGCCACGGAGCTGAGGACTGCCATGTGACATAGAGAGGGTGAGAATCTTCAGGGCGACTCCTGAGTAATCAGAGAGGGCTTCCTGGTGGAGGTGACCCTAGCACAGTCTCAAGGACTTCATCATCAGTGGCAGTCGTACAAAGGGAAGAGTGTGTCGTGCACAGTACTGACAGAGGCCGCTGGCATGAAGTCCCCGTCCCGTGTGGTGCAGCATGGTGTGTGGAGAACTCGCACATCGTGCTGCAGTTGGAGCCCGACATGCTTGCTGGAGGGCGGTTCGGAGGGGTTGCTGAAGCACCAGAGGAACATGTTGGGCAGGAGTCAGGGAACATTTAGGGACACATCCACCTACAGAAATCTCGAGGCCTGGTGAGAGCTGACGCCCCTCCCATGCTCCTCACTGAGCAAGCAGGTGGGACCCACCCGGGCCCTGGAGGACAGGCCTCATGTGAGGCTCCCTTCTGTCTTTGGGCCATCCTGAGATCCTGGGGCGCAGAAGGGCAGGTTGGAAAAGGCATGAAACAGGTCAGGCCAGGGAGGCTAGCCCTGTGATTCCTGGGTCCAGCCAGCAAGGTTGCCTTGGGATGTCTACCCTCCCGACTGCTAGAGAGCAGTGTTTGTGGTCCTGGTCCTTGGGCAGGGTCCTGCTTGGTGCCCCACGTCCACCTGCTGTTCCCTTGGGCTCCCAGTCTCATGGACACCAGCATGCACCTGCTCCATCCTCCAGCCAGGCAGCCAGAGCTGACTCAGGGTCTGCTCCACAGCAGGTGTCAGGCC
Source organism: Mustela nivalis (assembly GCF_964662115.1). NCBI lineage: Eukaryota > Metazoa > Chordata > Mammalia > Carnivora > Mustelidae > Mustela > Mustela nivalis. The sequence continues at coordinate 149,297 of NW_028135361.1, forward strand.
AAGAGGGAGCGTGAGCTCCTGTGCTCCTGCATGGGGATCCGGGCATGGGCGTGTGGGTGGGTCATGAAGGAAATCGTTCTCGGACATGCCCAGTGCCACGCTGGGAGCCCTGTGCCCTCTTCATGCTGTCTTGGACGTCAGCATTCATCGGCAGTGTAACTGTCGCCCTAGGTGGAGCTCCTTTTTGCAGTACACAACCGGAACAACCACACAGGGTGGCCCTGATGAGGTGCTTGGCCTTGGCAAACTGTCTGACCTCTCGAAGCCTCTCTCTCTTTTGTAAGATGGGAGTAGTAAGAACACGCCCTCAGAGTGCTATCGTGACTCCTGTGGGCTCTGGAATAAGCCACTAGTAAGCAGGCGTGGTATCATCGTGGCCACCCTTGTCCTGTTCAGAAAGGTGGGCCAGGCTCGCATGGCCTGAAGTCACACAGCAGCAAAGGGCAGAGTCGCATGGGCTCAGACCTCCAGAGTCTGAGGGACTTCGTGCTTCTTCCCCTCAGTTTCTAGGCAGAGGACAGGTGAGGGGGAAAGGGCCACCCTGGAGCTCCGCGGGGAGGGGCTGGCACCGCCGTGGATTGGACCGCAGTCACAGGAAAGGAAAATGAAGTGACATTCCCCAAGCGTGGTCTCTCTTTTTCCAATTCAGCTTTGTCTGTAAACAGCCAGTATCGTCATCCCAGGCCGGGGGGACCCGGGTCTTTAGGAACCTCTATCACCACGACAGAAATCTCAGCCCTGGCAGAGACACTGCTCCAAATCACACTGCACACTCCCACCCCCATCCTGGGCGTGTGACTCTTATTTGAAGAGTTGATTGGGAGGCTTTGCAGCCCCGTGAAGAGATGTTTTGTCCCGCATCCCATTAAGGGTTTACTCAGCTGGCTGGAACAGCAGGAACAGCCACGGGGCAGCCAACCCCGTGACGGGCAGATGGCTCCCGTCACATCGCAGCTTCACGAAGCACCTGCAGTCACCGTGCAGCTGGTGCCACTGTCCAGGGCGATCCGGGTCCCTGTCTGTGTACCGCCTGCATGGCCTGCCCACCCCAGGGCCTTTGCTAACCATCTGCTGGCTCCAGTGCTCCACCCGGCACCCCTGCCTGCATCTCAAGCCCACTGCACTCAGGAGCACCAGGTTCTGAAGTCCTGGCCCCTCCACCTAGTAGGCTATTCTCCACCAGGGCAGCGGTGTCTCCCAACCTGGGCCAGAGTGAGCCAGGGTCGTTCCGCATGACAGGGAGCCAAGCCGGGGCGAATGCAGTGGAAGGACACCACTCAAATCTTACAGAGCCCAGGACAGCCTCTCAGCAGGGAGTGTCAGCAGTGTGGTGGCTGGGAAACACATGCTGTGTGGCGGGGTGGACACAGAGTGCATGAGGGGCAGACCCCGCAGACCAGAGTGAGTGAGCTGGGGAGACCCTGCCGACTAGAGCTTATGAGCTGGGGAGACCCCATAGACCAGAGTGTAGAGCTGGGGAGACCCCCCAGACTAGAGCACGAGAGCTGGGGAGACCCCACAGATGAGAGTGCGTTAGCAGGAGACCCCCACAGACCAGGGTTCGTGAGCAGGGGACCCCACAGTCCAGAGCGCCCAAGGCAGGGAGGTGCTGCAGACCAGGGTGCGTGAGGGGGAGACCCCACAGACCAGAGCGCATGAGCCACGGAAATTCCGCAGACCAGAGTGCAGAGTCGGGGAGACCTCGCGGACCAGAGCTTACGAGCCGGAGACCTTACAGACTCGATCATGTGAGCAGTGGACCCACTAGACCAGGGCTCATGAGCAGAGGACTCTGCAGATCAGTACGGGTGAGCCAGGGTCCCTACAGACCAGAGACCGGGAGCCCAGGATACCCCGCACACCAGAGTGCATGAGCGGGAGACCTCACAGACAAGAGCACGAGACTGGGTGAACCTGCAGACCACAGTGCATGAGAAGGGGAATCCCTCAGACCAGAGCGTGTGAGCCCGGAGACCCCGGAGACCAGAGCGCTTGAGCTGGGGACCCTGCAGACGGACTGTTACAGCAGGTGCCTTCCACGCACATGCTGTGTCCCACGTGGGCCCTCCCTGCTGTCCATGGGTCCATTCTTCTACACCCTTAAGTCCAGAGCAACCCAAGGGGCAAACGGTTGTTTTTACCAACTACCCCCCCCATTTCACGGGGAGGCTGGGACTCAGCCCCTCAGTACCCACGAGACTCTAACAAGCTGCCCGCTGCCCCTTAAGTGTCCGTGGGGCATCCGGAATCAGTGTCCGGGGGGGCCGTATGTCCATGCGCGAGGCGAGGCCACAGCAGCCACTCAGGCCAGGCTCTGAGGCAGGGTCTGTCTGGCCCTGCACAGCCGCTGTGGCCCCAGGGTCCGTGGTTATGGCTGCGTCCCTCCATCTGTCTCTGTGTCCGTGTGTCCTGTCCTGTGTGTGTGTATCTGGAAAGGACGCTTGTGTCTGGGTTGGGGGATGATCCAGGACCGTCTCATGTTGAGATCCTTCGTTTATTTACATTAGGCAAGACCCGTTAAAGGTATCCGCCACAGGTTGCAGAGTCGCGAACGCAGACGTGCCTCTCTAGCAGCCACTGTTCAGCCCCTTCCGGACCGCGATGTCTGACGCAGTGAGCGCGGTCCTAAGAGTAAAAGCGCCACCACTCACGGGGAACGAGAAATCTTAGAGGAGGCACTTGTGCACGTGAGAGGGGCTGGATGACCCACGGGAAACACTGCGGGCTTGGCTGGCCGCGGCCCGTGGGAGTACCCTGCACTCCAGGCAGGGGGAGTATAGGCTGTCCGTGGCTGGGGGCTAAGTGTGCAAGGTTACAGGCCCGGCACGAGGTGTGCTGACCTTCCCACCCCTTCGGCAGGGCGCAGCCCTGGGACTGGCTCAGCGGGCGGGTAGAGTGCACCTGACGTTCAGTTAGGGCTGGGATGAGTCTGGCAAGAGCACGTTCACATACACTGCTGGTCACCACAGCACATGGCAGAGAGAGAGGAGGAGGAGGACCCGGCTGCCCGAGGCAGGTTCCTGAAGGCACGTGCCCCGCAGAAGGGGCCTACAGGCTGAGGGACATAGAGGCTATGGGGAGCCATAGGTTCAGGGGGAGGGACCGCCTGGGAGGAGGCAGGGTGGGGGCAGGGAAGGGCTCAGAAAGGGGAGGAGGAGGAGCAGGTAGGAGGAAGTGGTACCTGGGGCGCTGGGAGCAGAAAGCATGGCAGGAGTGAGCTGAGCGCATGGCCGGGGCTGGGTACGCAGGTGGGGGCTCAAGGTCTGGTCAGCGGGCAGGTTGGTGGCTTTGCGGATAGTCTCCGGCTGTGCTCGCCATCGGGCGTGGCCCAGGGGAAGGACCTTCATGGATGGAACGTGATTTAGGGGGTGTCTGCTCCCTTGGGGAGTGGCAGGGTCCAGGAGACCCTGGGCTCTCCACTCTCCAGCAGGTGCAGGCATGAACACAGAGCAGAGGGAACTGGGCGGCCAGAGGGATGGTATGCGCAGCGCCCCAAGGGAACAGAAAAGAGGAGCCTGACTCGCAGGGGGCAGAGCTGGGCGTCGAACCCAGGGAGACCTGAACCCAAAGCGCCCATCTGCACCCCACACTGCGCCGCCTCCTGGTCATGGAAGGCTGCAGGTGGGAGAGTGGGTTGGTGGGGCCGGCCACCTATGCGGATGCACAGTTCTGCTGGAGGTGGGGTGTCGGTGCCCTGACGGGCCTGCCCCCTTCAGACCCACAGAAGCATAAATGAGCTCAGCTCGCTTTGACGCTGGTCTCGGCTCCCAAAGACCCGTCAGCTCAGGGGAAACTGAGGCAGCGTGACCCTTTGTCCTGCCGTCACAAGGCAGGCTTCCCCGGAGCATGCTCTGGCTGGTGGGGCAGGCAGCGGTCCCCACCTCCTTGGTCGAGCGCCAGAGACCCAGGGAGGCCAGGGCGAGGCTGACTTAGAGTCCTCAGATGCTCTGAGGGCCCCAGGCAGGGCGTGCCCTTCCCGCCCCCCCCATCCTGTTTCTTCGCCCCAGGGAGTGTTTCCCAGCCCATTATCACATGAGTGCTTGGCTGGGTCACCCTTTGTCAGGGCAAACATCAGGCATGTGCTAATGGTCCCCTTAACCATGGCCAGTTGGGTCTTAATGTCTGTTCAATGACACCTGCTATGAAGGCTCCCATAACGGAGCTCTTAATGGCAGACGAGGGGCTGTTAGACCTCGGACACTTAGCCCACAGCCATGGACAGATCCCGGAGGGCAGCCTGCCCCTCCAGAGGGCCGAGGGGAGGGGCTTGGGGGAGACACCTAGAGCCCCCCTTGTTCTGCTGGGCCCCTGAGAGTGGGAGACACAGAAGTGGCTCTGGGGGGATGTGGCCAACACCAGAGCCCATCCCGGTTTCCTGTACAGACCACTGACCTGCGCTCAGAATGAACACCAAGCACTCTGTTTCCCGTGTGGGGTTGGGGATAAGAAATACCAGGGACGGGGAGCGGGAGACGGGTCCCTCCGTGCCGGGTCCCTCCCAGCAGCAAGCAGGTCCCTCCCTGCCCTCCTGCCCCAGCCTCAACCTCCACACTCGGGTGCGGGGCAGAGACGGCTTGCGAGGGTGCGTGGGGACGTCACCGGCCGGCACATCCGTTCTCAGACGCTCTCTTTGTCCTCACGCCTCCCCGCTTGTGGTACCGAGGCGCGTCCAGGCAGCTGGTGCCCGCTTGCTCCTGGGGCACCTGTCCCCCTCGGGAGGAGGGGTCTCTAGGTGTGGGGATCGTTGGTCACACACGAGTAACTGGAAGCCTTCCACGATGAACAGAATGTTCCCTGTGCTTGACAGGTGTGTGGTGGGACCAGAGGCCGAAGCGGTTAGCACAGCCGGCCTGCTGGGCTCTCTCAGACGGGAGCACACCCGGGAGTTTGCCAGTGGCCAGGGAGGTACGACGCTCCATGAGGACGGGACGGTGTGTGGAACAAGGGGTCACAGGAGGGCACCCACGTCCCATGGACGACAGGACAGGGAGCTCCCGAACGCCCTCTGAGGGGGCGCGCAAAACTGCGGCTGAACACCCAGCATCTTCCTCGAATACAATTAATTCTTTCCATCAGCAGGGAAGTTAAAACATTTTTATATTGAAGTTAACAAGAATATATCACAGTAAAAAAGCAAACATTGCATGGTTCTTTTTTTTTTCTTAGGATTGAATTTTTGAAAGTGAGGTATGTTTTGTGTCTCCCCAGGCCTTGCTGAAATGTCCGTGGCAGTGTCGGCACTCGGGCCCGAAGGACGGGAACGTCAAGGGGCTACTGATGGTGAGGGGTCCCTCCGGGAGGTTCTCATCTGGGAGTGAGCTGGGAGCAGACCCCCATTGGAAATAAGCGAGGCGGACGATTCGTGCAGGACGGAAGCCAGGGCTCCGGCTTGGATCCTCCTGGAACGGCCAATGTAGAAGCCCCGTGGAGGGCAGGACAGCTGGGAGGAGCAGAGGGGTCCGCCTGGAAAGACCTCTGAGGCTCAGAGCCCGTGGCACTGGCTGGGACTGCAGACCCCGTGAAGCATCTGGCGTCCGCACCCGCTCACCACGCCACCGTCCTGGGTGCTCACGGCATCAGTAACCACACAGTGCGGCCCCAAGGAGTACTTCCTGCACACCTTGCAGTCTGTGGGCTCACACTGTCCAGAGCACGTTCACCCGTGAGACAGCTGCTGAAGCAAGAGCTGTCTGGAACTAAGTAGAACACGGCTGACAGGTGCCCAGGAGCACGTCCGGAGCCCAAGGCCCCTCCAGCCCGTCACTGTCCCCTTGGTCCCACGTGGTCAGAGGTTCCATTCAGGTGTTTCTGGAGAGAAGGCAAATGAGCAGCGTCTCTCGCGAAACTTTGTCCTTTTACTCAGAAAGGAATGCGCTCACCAAAATTTCTATCTGTGCTCACGGACAGGAACCGGGGCGCGTGGCCCACGTGGCCACAGGGAGCCTGAGAAGGTGAGCCATCATCAGGAAGCATGGCCGCCCCAACAAGCTCAGGGTCCTCTCAGGGAACAAGGGGGTATGGTGGACATGTGTTGGCTGACATGGCTGTCCCCACCGTCCTGGGATGTGATGACCATTTTCATTTTCATAATTTGACGGAGGAGGAGATTAAGGGACAGGCAAGCCAGGTCATTTCTTTCCTGAAGACTACCTAATAGACGGGGAACCGTATCTCTGTGAGACCATAGGCAACCTGAGAGCAGGACTGTGTGTTTGTCCTTTGCCCTGTGTAGCTGTGACCCCATCACCAGACAGAATGTCACTTGGATCGATGCCTGATCGAATGCCTCGTTGATGGCCCAGTAAAGTCCCGTGCATGTCTCAGGCTTCCCCGTCCTCCCTCTCAGAGGAAAGAGTTCCAGAAACCTCCCCATGCCGGCATGCAGTTCCTCTGGGCCCAGGCAGCGTGGGTGTGCCGGGAGGACCAGTTTCGGCCGACTGCCATCCCAGCCACGTGCAGCTGAGCTCACCAGGACCAAACAAGGCCCGAAGTGTCTCAAGGAGTGTTTTTAACAAGTTGTAAATAATATCTCACCAAGTCCCATCGCTGCCTAGAATTGATGCAGCTGGTGAGAAGTAGTCATGATCCCGTGAATCGTTTGTCCATTTACAAGAACATTTCATTCACCTCCTTCCAGAAGGATGCACAGAACACGCTTTAAAAGAAGGCGTAACTGGTACTGACATATGGGAAGGCTGTGTTGCATTCCAGTTCCTCACTGGCTCATGCGGTGTGTGCAGAAGAAGGGATACTCGTAATTACTGGGGATTTTTTAAAAAATAGAGATAATTTGTCTTTAAGAAGAAACACGGGCATCTGCAGAATGATGACTTTGTCTCCCCGTGGTCTGCTCTTGGGTCAGAAACTTGGCCGGTACCCTGCCATGTGATTGCTGGCTTCTGGCCCTGCTCTCTCACTCTCGAAGAAAGGGCGTATGTCTCAGCCTCCTGCAGAACCACCCCGCTCTTGCCTCTTGTCGCCCCTGCTAAGGCTGAGCATGGATCTCCGTATGTTGGCACGTGAACTAAGGAATAAGCCTCTGGAAGAAAGTCAGAATCTCTCTCATGGGGAAGTCTTTCCTGCTACAGCGAGCATCCCTATGACAGTTGGGCTTAAGGAGGAAGGGGGGGAGCTTGGATGACCAGGGTTGCACCAGCCCGCAAACAGAGCAGCCACGCCATGTAACAAAGCATCCGACCCTCCGTGACTTGAGACAAAGGCTATTTCTTCTCATGACCAGGGCTCTGCGGGTTCACCTCGCTACAGCTGATCTGGGCTACCCTCATTCTGGGGCGGGCGAGCGGGGCATTCTTTAGGCTCCTGAATAGACTTGGGTCTTTTCCTCAGCTTTCTGCAGAGGCCATATCTGAAGTGACGCCTCTGCCTGGTGCATAACCTTCTTGGGGGATCCCAGGAATGAAAGCTTGCCCAACTCCAGGGCACAAGGACGTGGCAAGCCTCCGGAGGCATTGCATCAAGAATAGCTCATTAGCCCAGACAGGTCACATGGTCCACCCATGTGGACCACCATGGTGCACCTCCCTCCCAAGGGCAGGGAGGGAGCAGGGCCTGGCCTTGGGGCTCTGGGGATGGGGGAGGGGCTGTGGTGCCTGGGAAAGGGCTTTAGGGTGGGGTGGAGGGGCTGTGGTGCCTGGGCAAGGGCTGGGGGGAAGGGCTGTGGGGTGGGGGGAGGGGCTGAGGGCCTGGGAAGGGCATGGGGCCAGGGGTGGGGCTTTGGTGCCTGGGAAGGGCTCTGGGGATGGGGGAGGGGCTGTGGTGCCTGGGAAAAGGGCTGTGGGGTGGGGGGGAGGGGCTGTGGTGCCTGGGCAAGGGCTGGGGGGAGGGGCTGTGGGGTGGGGGGATGGGGCTGGGGGTCTTGGGAGGGGCATGGGGCTGGGGGAAGGCTGAGAAATAAGATCTAGAATGAGGCAGTGAATCCTCCAAACTGGAGATTCAGTCTGTCCCAGAGGAAACCATGGGGTCGTTGGGTGGGGTAGGGGGAGCAGAGAAACGCAGGAGAAGCAGAGGGGACACACGGAGTGGGCAACAGGTGGAATGTGCATGGGGAGGGAAAGGGCAAATATCTCCCAGATCCCCCAAGTCCGGGTTTCTGCCCCAGAAAGGTGAGAGCCACAGGTGTAGGTGGGGCGTTCCTGAGGGACACATTCCACATGTTGCCAAGATCCTCCGAGACGGAAAGGTCCCAGCAGCACCTGCCTTCCCCTGCAGAGAAGCTGTGACCCCTAGTTTCCCCACAGTCAGTCGGTCTGTTAGCAAATACCCCTTGGAGGTCTGGATGGCCGGCGGGCGAGCAGACCTGCACCAGCGTGGGTCTCCTTCCCACCACCCTTGGCTGCCACCCGGCCTCTGTTCCCCGGGCCCCGCTTTTCTGACAGTCTCTTGCCCAGTCACCAAATTGACTTCCCTGTTAGGGAGCAACCAGGTTGCCACTCCTTCAGGAGACTTCCCCTTCCCTGGGATTCTGCTTTGTGGCTCTCATTAGCATTTCCCTCCTGTGCCCCTGAACATTTCTCTTCAGTGTCTCTTCCTGGCACATTCGAACATTCAAGGAGGGGAATGTCAGCAGCAGAGGTGGAGAGAATCACTGAACAGTAAATGCTCCAAAACCTTTTGCCTTGGAAGCGCCGGGAGCCATCTGCTGTGGGGTTGACTGTGGGGCCTGTGCCCCATGTGAGCAGTGACCCCAGTGACAGCCCCCCCAGGCCCCCCCCCGCCCCCGCCTCCTCTGATTAGCAGCATTGGCTGAGTCCTTTGCATTGCCCTTCTGGGCTCCTGGGGGCAGGCCTGCAGCCAAGGGAGCTGGACCACCCAGGGCCTGGCAGGGGGCAGGTTGCTGTCCTACCATACCGTAGGAGGGGAAGGGGGCTCAGGTTTCACCTACAAATTTCAACACCTGCTTCTTCCACAATCAGGGACCTTCCACCTGCCTTTCTGCACGCTCCCGCACTACCCCCTGCACTCCGCTAAATCTGCCCCCGTGCTAGTCTGAGCTCCTGCCCACCCTCTTCCTGCCTCTCCATCACGTGTAAATGCCACCTCCTCCATAAAGCCCTCCCTGATTCCCTGGCAGGAGTCACCCACACTGCCTCTCTTCTGGGGCTTTCATAACAGTGTAACTTATCTCCTTCCCCACCTGACTGTGCTTCCTGGCCATGGGGAATTTGCCTCAAACTTTGCTTTCCTCCAGTACCTAACTAATGATTCCAGTGGAGTAGGTCCTCAGTAAATAGCTGAGAATTCATCAAATTGGGGTGGGAGTGGCAATCGGAGAAGCGACCTGATATGTACTTAAGAGCTCCCGTCCCCGGCTTGTTGCTTTGGAAAAGAGAGTGAAATCGGTTTTTTATTGAATCTGCTCTTTGCAGTGATTTTGTGCTCTTTGTTGGGCCAATTTCAGTTTTGAAGATGAATTATGACAGGCGGGTACCCGCGTGCCTGCATTACCGTGTGCTGACTGTGTCAGTTAGTGGCCGGCATCTAGGAGGGGAGTTTGTTGATGTTTCCATTAGAAAACAAAAAAGAAAGAAACATTAGGATCCATAAAAAACAACGAGCAATGATATTTTCCTTTTTATTGGTTCTTTTAAAACATTCGCTGATAATTTCCCCCATGCCTAATAGGCACATGCTTGTGTCTTTAGGTAAATCCAAAATTTGCAGAAACGCATTCTTATGATTGTTCAGCTTCCTCCCATCGTGAAGCCCAAATGAACAACTTCCCAAGGCAGCAGGCGTGGGTCTCCTGGAGGGCATTGACCCGGCCAAACGGGTCACCCGGGACAGAAGGACTCACCTGAGAGTGAGCACTGACTGTCCAGCTGTCCTCCAGCCAAGGGGGTTTAAACCTGAGAGCATTAAAGGCAGCACAGATGGGGGAACAAAGCCTGGGCTCTGGAGGGAGGGGCCTCCGCAGCCTTCAGGATGCCCACAAGACCCACCCTCCTGTCTGTATTGTGGAGCTGGACAGACCTCTGAGTAGGTGCCGGTGTGTGTGACTTTGATCATGTGTGTGTGAGCGTGAACATGCACATACCCGTGTGTTTGTGTCTGTGTGTTAGTGCATGGGGACATGTGTGTACATGTACACGTGTATCTCCAAGTGAGCATGTGGGTCGTGTGTGTACGTATGTGATCATGTGTGTCTGCCTGTGAGTGTGATCGTCTCTGCATGTGAATGAGTGTATACGTGTCCATAGCTCATGCAACAGAGTTCAGCTCCCAGCCACCTAGTGAACAGAGAAGCAGTTTGCAGAGTCCAGGGTGGGGTGACTTTGAGGGTGATACATGCTGGCTCAGGGTCACTGATAAGGATCTAAAGTTGCCTCTGGGGGGTGCCTGGGTGTCTCAGTCTGTTCAGTGTCCAGCTCTTGATTTTGGCTCAGGTCATGATCTCGGGGTCGTTGGATTGAGCTCTGCATTGGGCTCCACGCTCAATGGAGTCTGCTTGAGATTCCTTCTCTCCCTCTGCCCCCTCTGCATGCACTCTTTTTTTTTTTTTTTTAGAAAATTTACTTTATTGAAATTACATATATATAATATGTCCCATGATATAAAATTCTAGATAGTAGATTTTAAAAAGCATACTGGAAAATATAAATATCCATTTTCCTATGTATATCTTTTGTGCACTTAGAGATTTTTTCTAGGTTTACATTTTTCTTTATTTTACAATCTGATTCTTACTTGTAGTAAAAACAAATATCATAGACAGGTATACAGCAAAAAGTAATTCCCTTCTATCCATCTCTTTCTCAGATATTGGTAAAATCCTTTCAAACTTTCAAGCACACAAATATATTTTTGTTTTTTACATTCATGGTTTCACATTTATACATGTTGTTCTGTCACTTAATTTTTTCACTGAATGCTGTAATGGAAATCTTTCATGATAGTACAGATAGAGCTACTTAAAAAAAAATAGTTGTATTGCAGTCCTTTATATATCAATAACTATTTAGCTAGTTCCCTCATGAAAACTATTTAAGGTGCTTCCAATATTTTACTAATAAAAGCAATACAGCAATGAACATGCTGGCAGCTTATTTAGAGAAAAGCACTTATTGTATTTACCTGCATATCTTTACACCCCTCTCTTCCTTTTAAAAGATTTTTTTAAAGGACAAGTGAAGTATTAAAAGCAACTAATGGAATATGTAGATACTGTGTGAGTTCAAAGGGGAAAAAAATCAGGGTTTTAGCAAAACAATTTTATTAAGTTACTTGTGTCAACAAACCAGAAAGCCATGTAAAACTAATTTTTTTTAAAGATTATGTCTGAGCTTGGGCAGATGGAAAGTTATCTAGATTGACTGCTCACTCCCTGTGGAATTTTTTGAGGATTCCACTTTATTTCTTAAAACCGTCCATGCTCAGAACTATGTGGTGTAGCTCAGTTCACTTGAAACTATCAGGCTTGTTTGGCAGCAGGTGATGGGCATTTTAAAAATTTAAGATGTTTTCTAACAAGATGCCATCAGCCACAAGGAAGAACCTGGGTTGGTGGGCAGGAGGGCTTTGTTTTGACAAGCCCCAAACTCCATGTACAATAAATACAGGACATGGCTTCATTAGCATATGGTCTTAGGACAGCTGCCCTTTATTTTATACTCGTGACCTTGTACTTTTGAACAGTTGGTGGGTGTTTTCCTTGAATACTTGGTTTTGATGATACTGTTCTAGGCTCTCGTCTAGTTAGGCAATTCTGTGTTCTTCTTGACCTCATAAAAGGATATGACAACTATAAAGTGGTTACACTGTTGTTCAGATTCAGTAAATATTTCAATTAGGGGAGTAAATAATTTTAGACTGGGAGTGTAGCTAACTCTTGCTTTGGGAGTGTGCTCCTTAGTGGAGTGGATCTTGGATGAGGGGTTTTACAAGGAGTGTGTAATGGATATCTGGGCTATCCAAAAAAAGCAAAGGAAATTTCTAAAGTTTTTCTTGCAGCAATGCACTGAAACAGAGGAGGGGTGCAGTTAGGATGCTTGCCTTTCTTATCCGCTGGTGAATTTCGAAGGTATCAGGCTTCCTACTGCTTCTGGCACCTGTTTTCAAGTGTCCCTTTTAAGGATTCAACAAAGTAGTAGAGAGCTCCACCTGACTCTTGTTATCTTCCATTTATTCAACACAGATAATGGGCGGTACCCGCAGAATGTTCTGATCTACTAATAATTGTGTTGTCCTTGATGGGTGTGCTACCCTGATAGATTGGGAATTTCTAGTTTATGGCATAATTTCTCCTTAATTTTGTCTCAGGCCTTGATAAAACTTAGCTAAAAACATATGAGTGAGTTTTTCTCCGCCAAAAATTCCATGCTGCTGGGCCAGGCACAGCCTACTCTGTTTACCGGCAAGACTATGGTCGATGTAGGACTCCCATTCCTTCTGGTTGACCTACAAGACCCAAGACTAATGTATAACCTCCTCGTTCGTTGTCTGTGATCTTGTATCTAATCAATATGGGACTGAGGAGTTTTGGGGGTGACAGTACTTTCAGCGTCGTCCTTGCTCCCTCCCTCTCCCAGGTGACTTGTTTCTTCCTCATTCTTCTCCTGAGTGCCATCCGGAAGGGGCCCCCAAATGCCTGGCAGAGGGAAGAGATGCACGGAGGGAGGCCTGGTGCTTGTATGAAGTGGGATGTCACTCACCGCTCAGGGAGCTGTCAGACCCTCAAGGCAAAGCTGTCCTCCTTTGCCCTGAGCCACAGTCGTGGATGCCAGACCCATACTCTAGGCCAGGAGTGTCTTTACATCGCCCTAGGGCTGTGAAGCAAGAAGATTCCGTGGGGTCCCCAGTGAGAGAGGAGCAGCGCTTCCAATAGGCAAGGGTGAGTCTCCCCAGTTTGCCCTCCCCAGGCCAGTGTTCTCCCAGGCCCATCCCCGAAACGGAAAACCTACTCTCACTCTTCGAGGGTCTGTCCTTCCAGCCCTACCCGCTCCGCTGGGCCACGGGAACCTGGAAACGGTGGCGTCTGGCTTCCCATGCCAGCCTCCATTCGGCCCCCAACTTTTGCCCACATGACCCACAGAGGAGACTCAAGAGAGCTATGCAGAGAAACTAGAACAGGCTTTTATTAATGAAATGAACACTACCTAAAGGTTCTGAGAGGAACGTGGGGAGAGGGGAGGGGAAATCTGTGGGCAGCGGCAGGAGTCCCAGGAGCTGTGGGACTGGAGGCCCAAGGGACCCGATTACCGTGTACTGTCCGAAGGCCCATGGCCCCTGGGATCACAGACGAGGCTTCAGGCCCCCACCTTCCTTAAAAATGGTAGGTCAGGGATTGGGAAGTTTTCCCAATGTTGGAAGGTGGAAGTACACCACTAGATATGTCTCCAGGTAGTTATTGGCTCAGCCAAGCCTCTCCCTTTAGGCCCTTAAGAGGTGGGCTATGATGGGGGAGAAGATGGTTTCTTGCACGGTGCAGCTCTTTTACGTCCTCTTAGGTGCTGGGCACGGGATGACGGGTTCTTGGTGGCAAGGCTGGTGTGGGCCGTGCTGACCACAAAAATGGTGGTGCTAGGAGGAGAGGCCAGGACGCCCCCGTCCCCGTGGGCAGCCTTGCTGGAAAAGCCGCCGGCCGATCTGGACCTCTCCTTGGTCTGGTGCCTGGGGATGTGACTAGAGGGAGGAGCACTCAGGGCTCCCGACAGAGGCTGGTTCGTTGTGCTGGCTCCCGTGGACCCCGACAGGGTGCTCTGGTGTGGTCGGCCCCCTGTGTTCGGGCCCAGGCTTGCCCTGGAGCCCTACAGGCCACTTGGGGCCCTGCTCGTTGCTTCTGCGATGCAGAGTGCCCCAAATCTGGAGCACAGATCGGCAATATCATCCCCTCTCCCCAAAACTGGGGGTGCTGCCGAAAGCCCCATGCTGATGGTGGCCGGCATTGTGGTGTCAGTTTGGGGGCCGGTGTGCTGGCTGTTGGGCCCAGCATGGGACACAGTGCTGGGCATTTGGGGGGCCGCTGTCAAGGCAGGGGCAGCGGCAGTGGGCTGGGATGTGCAGGAAGATATCTTGTTGCCCGCTGAAGCTCTTCTGCACCTAGTCAATCTCTGGGCAGGGGATGAGGGGGTCTTGGTGGCAAGGCTGGTGTGGGCCGTGCTGACCACAAAGGCAGTGGTGCTAGGAGGAGTGGCCAGGACGCCCCCGTCCCCGTGGGCAGCCTTGCTGGAAGTGCCGCCCTCCGATCTGGACCTCCCCTTGGTCTTGTGCCTGGGGATGTGACTAGGAGGAAGAGCACTCGGGGCTCCCGACACAGGCTGGTTCATTGTGCTGGCTCCCGTGGTCCCCGACAGGGTGCTCTGGCGTGGTCGGCCCCCTGTGTTCGGGCCCAGGCTTGCCCTGGAGCTCTGCGGGCCACCTGGGGCCCTGCTCGTTGATGCTGAGATGCAGAGTGCCCCAAATCTGGAGCACAGATCGGCAACATCATCCCCTCTCCCCAAAACTGGGGGTGCTGCCGAAAGCCCCAAGCTGATGGTGGCCGGCATTGAGGTTTCAGTTTGGGGGCCGGGGTGCTGGCTGTTGGGCCCAGCATGGGACACAGTGCTGGGCATTTGGGGGGCCGCTGTGAAGGCAGGGGCAGCGACAGTGGGCTGGGATGTGCAGGAAGATGGCTTGTTGCCCGCTGAAGCTCTTCTGCACCTAGTCAATCTCTGGGCAGGGGATGAGGGGGTCTTGGTGGCAAGGCTGGTGTGGGCCGTGCTGACCACAAAGGCGGTGGTGCTAGGAGGAGTGGCCAGGACCCCCACGTCCCCGTGGGCAGCCTTGCTGGAAGTGCCGCCCTCTGATCTGGACCTCCCCTTGGTCTTGTGCCTGGGGATATGACTAGGAGGAGGAGCACTCGGGGCTCCCGACACAGGCTGGTTCATTGTGCTGGCTCCCGTGGTCCCCGACAGGGTGCTCTGGCGTGGGCGGCCCCCTCTGTTTGGGCCCAGGCATGCCCTGGAGCCCTGCGGGCCACCTGGGGCCCTGCTCGTTGATGCTGAGATGCAGAGTGCCCCAAATCTGGAGCACAGATCGGCAACATCATCCCCTCTCCCCAAAACTGGGGTTGCTGCCGAAAGCCTCATGCTGATGGTGGCCGGCATTGTGGTGTCAGTTTGGAGGCCGGGGTGCTGGCTGTTGGGCCCAGCATGGGACACAGTGCTGGGCATTTGGGGGGCCGCTGTGAAGGCAGGGGCAGCGGCAGTCGGCTGGGATGTGCAGGAAGATATCTTGTTGCCCGCTGAAGCTCTTCTGCACCTAGTCAATCTCTGGGCAGGGGATGAGGGGGTCTTGGTGGCAAGGCTGGTGTGGGCCGTGCTGACCACAAAGGCGGTGGTGCTAGGAGGAGTGGCCAGGACGCCCCCGTCCCCGTGGGCAGCCTTGCTGGAAGTGCCGCCCTCCGATCTGGACCTCCCCTTGGTCTTGTGCCTGGGGATGTGACTAGGAGGAGGAGCACTCGGGGCTCTCGACACAGGCTGGTTCATTGTGCTGGCTCCCGTGGTCCCCGACAGGGTGCTCTGGCGTGGTCGGCCCCCTGTGTTCGGGCCCAGGCTTGCCCTGGAGCTCTGCGGGCCACCTGGGGCCCTGCTCGTTGATGCTGAGATGCAGAGTGCCCCAAATCTGGAGCACAGATCGGCAACATCATCCCCTCTCCCCAAAACTGGGGTTGCTGCCGAAAGCCTCATGCTGATGGTGGCCGGCATTGTGGTGTCAGTTTGGAGGCCGGGGTGCTGGCTGTTGGGCCCAGCATGGGACACAGTGCTGGGCATTTGGGGGGCCGCTGTGAAG